>NW_017306859.1:613998-625249 GCF_000935625.1 Nanorana parkeri | reverse complement strand
GGGGGGGGTTTGTTCAGTGATTTGTTTCTTTTATAAAGGCACTAACGTTATGTTTCTGGAACAAGTCATATTAGATAATGGACAATAGATAAGGGAAGAAGGGGGAAGAAGGAGTAAATAAAAACTAATAAGGCTTCCTAAAAACTAATTAGGGCTACTAAGGATTATTGTGAGATAAATTAATTAACTTGCTTGGAGCCTACATGGCAGCATATAATTAGTATCCTGCCATGCTAGGCCCCAGGAAAGGAAGATTACGGTAAGTAAGTAACTGTTTTTCTTTTACAATTGAAGGCCTGCTGGAACTGGCTCTCCTAGTGTAACTTGCAGGAGTAAGTTTAATGTGAAAATGAAAAATGTTGAACACAGTCGTACTGGTGCTTGGCCAGATTAACTGACCCTAGAGTGTGTATATGTGTATGCTTGTATGTATATACACATCGTGGTCCTACAGTGGTTAATACCAAGATCACAGCTGCAGCAGTGATCGATCTTGGTATACATTTTTGTGACTGTAAAGGTGCCCATACACCTTACGACCATCGCAAGACTTTTGTCTTGCGATGGTCGTATGCTTATTGAAAGCTCGTACGATCTTCCCACCTTGGACGGGCAGATTGTACTTGCGATCATCGAAATCCGATGACCGCAATGCAGAACAGGCAGTGTGCGCGTGCGCACAGCGGCCCGTTCCGCAGCTATCGGACGAGCAGGCTAGAAACCCGCCGACAATCGTACGATTCTCGGCAGGTTTTCGAGCATGTTGGTTCGACAAAAGACGTGCGACCGTACAGTAGAAACGGTCGCACGTCTTCGTTCACACTGCTCGATTCTCGTACGATCGCGGGATTTCGTCCCGATTCTCGTACGAGAATCGAGCAGTGTATGGGCACCTTAAGGCCGTCTGATCACTTGTAGGGGCTTGAAAGGTTGTCTGTCATTCCCCTGCCCCCGCACCGTGCCGGCAAGTGTCTGTGACCTGCCCCAGAGAGACATCAGCATACAAGCAGTGTTTGGCCTCCCCTCTGGTTACTGAACCCGGAAGCAGCGAGGATGTCATCACTTCCGGGTGCAGCCTATAATTTCTCTGGCTGCTGTGAGAAGAAGGTGGTGAAGCAAAATCTGTGTTTCCTCAGCTTCACATATGTTACATATTGCTGTGGACATCGGAGTGAGAACAATCATTTTAGGGCCATTACTCACTGTTAACTCTAAACTGATGAGGCTTTTAAACTATAGCCTATGGGCAGTTTTGGGTCCTGTAGTTTTTTGCCATTTCATAATGTGTTGCAATTTTAAGGCTTGACATATTTGGTATCTATTTACCCGACGTAACCTTATCTTTAAAAATTGGGTATCATATCCTGTTGTATGCGCCAAATATAATTTTAGTGTATTTTTCCAAGCTGAACTTTCAGAATTTAACATTTCTGTGCAAAAAAATAAAATTTGTTCTGTCCCCAAGTAGTTAATATGGCATCACTGTATACATACAGGAAATAAATCTCCCCTCTATTAGGGATGCACCGATACCGTTTTTTCGGTATCGAGTACGAGTAATGCCGATGCCGGTACTTTCTCTAGCATAGAGCCGGCTTCCCGGGCAATCAGGAAGCCAGTAGGCGTGTCATTATCCACCACCCGTCTTCTTGATTGCCCGGGAAGTCAACTCCATTCTGTTTGGCCGGCTGGATGCTGATTGGCCGGGATCTGCCCTCGTCTCCTGTAAGTACAGCGCCCACGTGATCGGCCCTCAGCCTGCTACTGCGCATGTGCAGACTGCCCAGCGCTCTCATTCAGAAATCCTGTGCATGCGTAGTAGCAGGCTGAGGGCCGATCATGTGGGCGCTGTGCACACAGGAGACGGCAGATCTTGGAGAGCGTTGTCTGCCCAGCTGGCCGAGGGACTGGTACGTTAATGAATGGTGCTAACGATCGATGTGAGGGGAATTAGGTGCCTGCAGGGTGGGGATCGTGTTGCCATATTATCAGATTTGTTTGCCCGGCTCGACACTGATTGGCTAGGAAGCCGGCTTCCCGGCAAATCAGCATGGAGCCGACCAAACAGCATGGAGCCAGCTTCCTGGCTCCAAGTTTCCTTGCGGGAAAGGTATCATAGCATCCCTAACCTCTATCATACCTGTAACAGGAATGGCCTAGGCCTAGGGCACAATGTACTCATCATAAAAGCTTGTATGGGCATTGCAGAGCAAAACCAGTGGTTACGATTACATAGACATTGCATAACAGGGCTGCTTTGCAGCATTGATCCTCTGGGTTTGCCTCCCATAATATACAACCTGCATGGACTTTACATGTATGCCTGTGTTACCAGTGTTTCCTCTTGGCCCTCCCAGAGAAAACTGGTATCTACCTAAAACTGGCCCTAGGGTGCTCAGATAGTCTTTATGGGGACTTAAGCTCTTCCGGGGGAGGATAGCATTCTAATATGTTGTGGAATGCGTTGGCTTTATATACAATAAATATTTGTATGCGCTATTTCACTACTTCTGCAATCAAATATCTAATTTTGCAGAAAGATGCAATAAATGAAGTTTCTAGGACCAGTTCTTTTTCTGTGCTACTACACTGTGCAGGTGCTTTAGGATTGTCCATAAAATCTGCCAGCAATAAAAACAGGTTAAGGTTTGCAGTTTAAGATCTAAAAGAAGAAATACCATAAACTCGAGTCTCACGGTACTCAGATTAGAGCAGATAGTGGGAGTACGATCCTCCTTCCAGTAAGAGCAGATGGACATTTTCAGAACGAAAACTGTGATAAAACAGAAACATGTTTGGGACTGAAAATAATGATGTACTTGATTCCAAAGAGAGAACCCTGGAGGAAGCTGGCAGTGTTATTATTGTATAATGAGGGGGGAGTGCAAATTGATATCATAGTGTATATTAAGTACAATTTTTTTTTTAAGGCAACCAGTGCTAAGATGACTTTTTATCAGGACATTATTCATTAATAATATACATAAGCAGGTGGTGGAACTCCCTGGGATTAAAAACTAGTACAGCCAAGGAAGACAGCTGTGTTTTTAAGTACGTTTAAAGGGAAACAATAGAATATGTTGAATGAGCAAAAATGATGAATTATTAACAATCTTGTAACATTAACCAGAAAATTATTTTTGATGTTGCTTTTACTTGCTGGCTGTCATTTTCACGCCTGTATTCTATATTATTTTTTCTAGGGATGCACTGAAATTTCAGTCGCCGAAACATATCAGCCAACAATGGCACTTTTGGCAAAATGCCAAAAGTGCCATTTGTTGGCCGAAATAGCGGTGCATCCTTTGTCTCTCTCCTCCCCGCTGGGCGCTGCTCTGTGTCCCAGCGAGGAGGGGAGAAATTGTCACAGGAGGCCGAGCAGTGCGGGAGGAGGAGAGCGCTGTGAGCGGCTGGAGTCTCTTCCCCCCGTACCGCTCAGCCCCCTGTGACAGATATGGAGAGGAGCAATGTGGGCGGAGACAGCAGTCATTGCTGTCACAGGAGGCCTCTTCTCCTACCGCACCGCCCCACCCGGCCTCCTGTGACAGCCAATCCAGGATGGAGAGCGTGTACAAGCACTCAGTGATCAGTGATCGCTGAGTCCCCAATTATGAATAAATAGGAAGTGATCTACATAACTTCCTGTTCATTCATGATTGTGGACATGGTAAACATACTATATCCACAAGTTATGAATGAACAGGAACACTCAGTATAGAGGATTCCTGTACATTTATAACTGGGGCTGCAGAAAAAGAGATTGAGGACTTTGTGTTCTCATTCTCTTTTTCTATTTTAAAAGGGAAATATCAGGGGTCTGTGTTAGAACCCTAATATTTCCCCGAAGCCCCCAACAATAAAGAAAAACATTTAAATATTTAAGAAAAATAACTAAATAAAATCTAAAATTTTTTTTAAAGTAAGTAAATAAAAATAAAATATTTTAAAAAATTGAAACAGCTGGAAAAGAAACATTTCCAGTTTCGGCCTATTTCATTTCGTTTTCGAAAATCTTTATTTCAGTGCACCTCTAAGTTTTTCTACAATCTGATGCTCCATATTGTAATTGGGGCTAGTTCACATCTTGTAAGTTGAGCTGCGTTTTTCTGCACACCAAACACATGTATGGTGTTTTCTACGTGCTGTTGAGACACCAAACAAGAGACAGAGACAGTACAAGACAAAAGCACAGTCACTGTGCCATACTGCTAGTCATGAACCATATTTTACATCAGTGGTACACCACTGGCAGTCCGACATTTTTTGTCTATGTATATTCAAGTCACCACTGTTTAGAGCAGTGTTTCTCAACCTTTTTCAAGTCACAACACCATGTTTGTTGTATACTTGTATTAGATGCAAAAACACCAAACATGGGTTTCCCTATAAACATCCAAGTCCCCCTTCAAGTCAATATGCCCTATACATTAGAGCCCCCCCTTCACATCAGAGCTCCCCTTTACATTAGGAGCCCTCTCCTTTCATATCAGAGTCTCCTCTCTCACACTAGGAAACCCCCCTTAACATCACAAGCTCTCTTTACATCAAGAGCCCTCTTTACTTCAGGAACCCTCCTTCAAGTCAGGGCCCTCCTTTGCATCAAAGCCTCCCTTTCATATCAAAGTCCCCCCTTCACACTAGGAGCCACTTTCACATCAGAAGTCTACCTGCATCAGGGAAAGGTACAATGCGGTGCAGAAATTTCAAAGCACCCCCAGGGAGCCACAGCACTCCAGTTCAGAAAAGCTGGTTTATATATACAACCTTCAGATAAAGAAAATCTTTTCTGGTCATTGTATTTATTTCATTTCATGATATTAGTGAGGTAGAGAGAAGTGGGGAGAAAGAGATGTTAAGGCTGAAATCCTGTCAAAATATTTATTGAGTACCCTATATAGTAATTGTCTACTGCTTCTTTGGTCCAGGGAGAGAGGGGTTTCTAAGGCTGCTTCTACAGGTCCTCTATTGGGCTGTGCTTTGGGGAGTAATGAGGCAGTGGTGTGACACTCCTCTAGGCCGTGTTGGTTGAAGTGGTCAGAAGAACCACTATTGCCAACATTTAAGGGAACACAGCAGAGGACTAGGCTGTCCACTTTGGGCTCTGGACTGCATCTTGGAGAAGCCTTTGCCATATTTAGGCATGGCATTTTTGCTTTTGGCAGTCATTTTTTAGGCACAGTAGTGCTATAAATAGCACTGATTGTGCCATAGACAGGGCCCAAAATGGGAGTTTTATTAAGAATAGTATCAGTTAACATTTAGAGTCAGGTAGGGTTGCTTCTGGCTCCTCCCCCCTGGTTGGCATGCAATCCCAGATAGGGTTGTTTTTTTTACACAGTACAGTGCCCTGTAGGCCTCGATGGAAAGCACAACGTCACTCGTAAGAGCCCTAGACCTTGACTCTTATTCGACATCCAATCCTATCTAGACACCAAAGCAAGTGCCCTATGGGAAAAAGAAATGTTGCCAACTTTAACCTTATGGAAGCTTCCTTTGCTAATAAAATAGTTGTTTTTTTTTTCTCAGAGGCCTTTTTTCCTGAAGAAACCGCTTGTTCCAACCATTCCCAACACTGTCCAAAAACTAAGACTTTATGTTGGCTGAATATACACTTTACATCTAGCGCCCAAGTCAGGCAAAGTCACTGCTCATCTTTTGTAAGACGCCATGCTGCTCTATTACAAGATGAAGCTCTTCATGGAATAAACAATATTGCCAAAGAGGTAATGTCAGCCTGTTGCCATTAGTGATGAGCTCGGGCGTGTTCGCAAGCGCCTCGTGCCAAGCCCGCCAGGAAGCCGTCAGCGCTCAGAACTAATTACAGGCACTGACACATGTTCCCGGTCCGCAGCTGCAGAGATCGGAAAATGGCTCAGTGCCTGTGGTTGGCCCTGCGTGCTGACGGCTTCCTGGCGGGCTCGGCACGAGGCGCTTGCGAACACGCCGGAGCGCATCACTAGTTGCCATGCCCCAAGTTCTTCAGATTTCCAAATTCTTTCATCAGTTTTAATTTGATTAAATATTTTATTCAGTTGCAGCATATATAAGCCATGGAGGCTAAATTATTTCCAATCCATAAAAAATGAATTATGTTGTGTAATAAAAAATTAGGTTATTAAAGAGAAGATTAATTGCAAAAATCTATCATGCTCAAGAGAGCCACATTGTAGGGAGGGTGGGGCAGGGCCATTGTCCTGATCATCACCATTCTCTGCAACAAAATATACCCCAGTGAGGATTCTGAAAGGTTGGGCATGGGATTAGGTCTACTGATGCTGCTAAAGTTACTGGATGTGATGGCAATGAATAATACTATGACTTGAACCAAAGCAAAATTGGGAGATAAATCTGCAAGCACAACATAATGTAGATGGCCTTTAAATCCAGAATAAAATTGACTTAGTTCAGGTGGCCCCATAATAATGTTCCCGGGAAACTGCCAAAGTGAAGACTGAAAGACCACTTTTAAATAAAGCCCCTTGTGGATTGTGTTGGTAGCAAAACTAGAAGACAGAGACTTTCATGGTAGGGCCGACAGGTATTGTTTGAATAAAAACCTGCAGGTTTAAAACTATTTTTTAAAATGCTTTTTAAAACTACATTAATATTTTAAAACATGTGAGATATTATTGACTGGGTTTACATATGCCACCTGGATGCTAATGAAGTCAAGCAAACAGTGATGCCTACATACTGGTTTATTAGGTTTGAAAGCTCTAAAAAGGAATACAGATGCTATAGATACATACAGCTTATATAGAATTGGGTCGAAAAAACACCATGTTGTTCCATGTAAGGTGCAGGCTATGGGATTGTCATTCTGACCCTGGCTTCAGTCCCTAGTGAGTCACTGACCTAGAACAAGTATGCAGGGCTGGAGTTCTTTGTTTTTAGGCTTCATGCTTGTTCCCTACAGCAGATTCCATAAATCTATCCCTAAAAGGGTTCATTTTAAAAGACAAAACCCAACCTGGTGATGTGGAAGGCAAACAACATCACAAACTATGGTTTAATAAACTTAAACAGGTAAACTACATCATCTGTGATAGCCAGAGAGGTAATTTACAACAGGTTAAAGAGAAATGGTCCTATAATCAATACATAGCTCCCAACTTTCTGAGTTAAGAAAGAGGAACACCCAGCACAATGTATTTAGGCAATGGACACACTCTGGCCTCTCCCCCAGTTATGCCGATCATTAAGAATTTATATGCTAAAAACGATTGGTTACACCCAGGATTTCAAAGCTTTTAGAAATAGCAAACAAGCGATAAGATAAAGGTTTTAGTGCAGAATAACAATTATAGTTGTTAAATAGTACATATTCATATTCATATTCTGTATATAAGACCAAACAGAGGGACAACTGAGGATGAAAGAGGGGCAGAGGGATTTGGTTCCAAATGAGGGAAGGTCCTTCCAAATGAGTTGGCAGGTATGTCAATATACTCTGACACCACTCAGAGAATAAACAACTCATCTCAACTATCAACATAACAGGGTTATTCACAAAGGAGCCGAAGGCTGAACCTTCGTCTCTCTGCGCCCGCTGGAGCCCCTTGGTTCAGCCGAACTGAAGGGCTGCTGTATGGGCTAGTCACTATAGCTCCGCCCAATTGTTTTTTATCTTTATTTTTTATTTCACTATTTATTTACATTTTTAACATATATTTTTCTCTTTTTTTCTACTATTTTCTATTCTGCTTGGTACCATGGAGGTACCAAGCAGAATAGCCAAGCCGAATGCCGCTCGACAGCATTCGGCTATTCAATCACTACCATTTGGCCATGTGAGTGAGCTGCCGGAGCTTCGTCTCAGCTGATCCAGATGTTGGATCGACTGAGTCGAAGTCCTTCTGCACTTCGGATCAGCCGAACATGCAGAGCATGTTCGGTTGACCAAAGGCGGCCAGCGGCAACTGATGTACAGCTGATTTCAGCCGATGTATGGCTGAAATCAGCCGTACAAGCCAGAAGTGAATAGCCGAACGTTTGCTCACTTCACTGCGGCTCGTTAATTCACTCGGCATCTTAGTGAATAACCCTGATAGCCTTCAAAGGAGAATGCAAGATTCAGCCAAGGGTGCCAATATACATCATACATTGTAGATGTACAGATTCCTTGTACTAATATTTGTGTACTTGCTGATATCTGCCCATGACTAGAATAGGCAAATCCAAATGGCAGACCCAACAACCAGGAGAACTCATTGTCTGTGTATGTCACTGCAGTGACAGCAAGGAACAGATTATTGCAACCTTTGGCATCCAAAGCCTCTCGATTACAAGGTCTTCTCTTGATACTTCATCTGTGCTAATAATAAGGTAGAGAGGAAAGGGTATAACTAAGAAGTAAGAAGACAAGGCTTATGAAATAGCAACAGATGTACACTGCTGACTAGATGTTGTAACAGCTACAATCCACTTAAGAAAATCTTCTTACAGATTAGTAGAATTTCTTATAAAAGAATGAAGAGACAGCTGTCACTTGCTCTTGTTTCCTTAAAACTAAGGTTTGCAATGCCTTGTGAAAACCTCACTGATTTTTAGCAGGGTCTCACCTCTTACACCTCTGAAGCAATTAGTGCCTATCACACAGTCAGGGTTACATCCTTACCATGCACCATCAGACCCCCCCCCTAAAGCATTTACATGCAAGGATTTATTTTAAGAGTTCCCCATGGCTACCCAGAATGGTCAGTTTGAGACTAGGCCATATGCTGCATATGCTTGTATCACACTGGACTTGCCTCACTTGGTTCTAACCAAGATCTGTAATCGTACCCCTCATTAATCCTCATCTTCGAGTAACAGATAGATGCAATTTCTTTATAAATCTGAACCTGGAAAGTCATAGTGGAGTAGGTAGTGAAGTAAGGCGGAGCCTCTCAGTTTATTCTTAATAACCTAAAAGGGACATGAGTGAAATGTATAATAAAAAAAAACCAAGCCAAACTGAAAATCCAAAAGGTAGAGTAGAGTTTTTTTGCAATGACAGGTGGCAAGCCCTGGGAACATGAATGTAGAAATAGTGTAAAATACTGTAAGTGATTTAGTTGGCATATATCTAAAGCTTAGCAATTGTCTTTGGATGAACTCCATACTGATATAGAAGACACACATACATTCAGCTATGTCTCTATTAACAAAATAAATGCTTTTTTTTTTTTGTGTAAATGCAAGCAGTGCATGTTCCTGAATTTGACCTAGTATCCACCTCTTGCAATCCCCTGTACAGAACAGCCCATACTATGAGAGGGATAATCAACACAATCAACACAAAGAGCCAATAAATTGTGCTTCAGTGTCCATGTGCTAACACTAACTCCCAGTTATTCGGCACCAATGGGGATCGGTAGATGCCGGATAACTATAGTTTTTGGTTGCTTGAGTCATTCATCTGTTGGCTAGATTCCGCAGCTGGCAGGTGAATGTAAACAGCAGGCAGTGGGCGGGAGCAATAGCCAGACTGCTATTGTGTTGTGTCATAGCTGTGGAAATCTCAGAACTGGATGGACAGAAGTACCATTCTTTTGGCCAATAAAACAACTCCTATGTATGTTTTTACCTGTGTATTCAGCCATTGGCCTGGAATGTAGCTTTAAATACGTCTAAACCTTTTTTTTTGTCAAATAAGAGTCACCATGATGTGCATGTATTCCCCTTTTGTTAACTGAAATGAAACTATTGAATGTAACAAGCTGTCATTGCCTAAGCCGTGGAAGTGATTTCTGTCACCAGCCTTTCTGGTGTTCGGAGAGTTTAGGTTACTCGTATCTAATTAATGTGGAAAGACAGATGAACAGGAAATAGAGAGCCTTCGTTTGACATGCACAATCAGCTTGTATAAGCCAACCGGAGAGCAGAGCCCTGCATACACTTCAGCCTTGCTCTCTATAGAAAAGCAAAGCCTCCGATATGTAAACTGTCCTTTTAACCTTTTGTTCAAGCCAGTCTTACTTTTCTTTAATAAAATCTCCTTTTGTATTTGACTGGGAACTTGGTGCAGTTGCAAGAGTATTTACCACAACATGCTTTTTGTACCATTTAATTAATCTGCTTAAACAACTCTCGGCACATCACAAAACTTTGCTTCAATACGTAATTGAAACAGAAGAGCCCTCAATGCTGGCAAGATGGGGATGGAGTTCTGCCCTTATTAATGCAAAAGAGGAAAAAAGTATTGGTGTCGCAATACTCAACTGAAAAACAAACAACATGTCACAAAAAACATTATGTAGAGCTAAAAAGTCAAGTGATTCTCTCCACATTTTACTACGTCAGTTCTAAAAACAGTACAATGCAGCGGAACTGTACATATATATATTATTTAAAAAACAATAAGTGCAGTTATGTTTTAATTAAAACCATATAATATTTTTTTTTATGTAGCTACCATTAGCACTAATTTGACCTGGTATAGGAACATGCTGACAGGAGCAGAAAGCAGGGTAAATGCCTGCTGCTACTTCACTGTCTAATCACAGGCTGGGGATGGGGGACATTGCTTTATAGCCTAACTGCAGCATAGAAAACTCTGGTCACCAACCTGCCTATACAGTCTGACAGGGCTGTGGTTATCTCAGGACTGAATAGACAGAAATACAGATATTTTATCAGGTAAAATAACTCTTATACATGTATTCCAACTCTTGAATATAACTTTCAAACAGAGCATAGAAAGCGGTATGCAGAAGGTCCCATGAGTTATAATGAACGTAGGTAAAGTTGGTTGGTAACTCTCATCCCATTCATAGATTATAGAGTCTTCCACACCCTTATGTTAAAATAAGTCTTAATAATTGAATGTTAAAGTATATATAATATTTAAGGATGCACCAATACTAGTATCGGAATCGGTGCCGACACACTGAGTATTTGGGCGAGTACTCTAACTCGCCCAAATGCTCCCTATGCCTATCCTGATACCAGAACTTCTGCAGCCACTCCTGTTATAGGGTGACCATCTGTCTCTTTCTCACAATTGTACTCCTACATTATCCCATTGTTACCCTGTCACATGATCTTCCGATGGAGACCTCAAGCAGTTGTACTGATCCACATTACAGTCATGGTCCGCTGTTCAGCAACGGAAAACCCGACCCGAGAAATGATGAACAACAGTTGCTGGAGTGTGTACATTCCTCCCAACCTTCCCTCAGTTAGAGGGATAGTCATTCTTTTTGAAGCAAAGCCCTCTGTCCTTCTTTCCTCCTCAGTTGTCTGAGGTCTGATGTAAAGGATGTATATA
>NW_017306859.1:595407-613365 GCF_000935625.1 Nanorana parkeri | reverse complement strand
CAGATATACCACATCTACCGGCCTCCCTCCATCCATATCTCTACTCACCCCCTCATAAAAAGTTAGCAAGTTAGTTAGGCAGGAACGGTCTTTCCTGAACCCATGCTGATTGTCATTAACTATCCCGTTTTCCTGAACAAATTCTACCAGATAATCCTTTATTATGCCCTCTAGCATTTTACAAACTACCGATGTTAGACTGACCGGCCTATAGTTCCCAGGTTGGCACCTAGCCCCCTTTTTGAATATTGGGACTACCGTAGCCCTCCTCCAATCACCGGGGATCCTACCAGTCATTAAGGAGTCCTTAAAAATGAGGATTAATGGTCTAGTTATAACCTGGCTTAATTCCTTAAGTACCTTGGGGTGCAGGTTATCCGGACCCACTGCTTTGTTTGCATTGAGCATTTTAAGTCTTTGTTGTATTCTGGTTTCCGTCAACCACTGGGGTATATTTTGAGTTAAACTGGGAGTTTTATCATGTGTGTCAAACCCGTTTCCCTCCTGAGTGTGTACTGAGGAGAAAAAAGCGTTCAGCGCCTCGGCCCTCTCCTTGTCGTTTGTGACTAGCTTCCCGCTTTCATCCAAATATATATATATGTGTGTGTGTGTATAAAATCTATGAAAATGTTATTTTTTACTACCAAAAGTGATATTCTGCATCTCTCTGTTAGTTATTTTTATTTGCTATTTTGAAAAGCCAGTATAAGAGACATGTAATGGGAAAAAACAACAATTCTGGGTTTATTCCAATGCATTTTGGCATGTACATTCTTCATGGTCAGTATAACCGGGGGCATGGCAGGGGTGTGTCCATTGTCTAAATACATTGTGATGGAAAGTGTCCCTCTTTCTCATCTCACATGAATTGGCTAACAGGATATCAGCAGTACTGAGATTCAAAAAAAGGATTACAAAAATGTGAAAGCAGGAACATTGGAAACACCCAATGTTTTAGCAGACTAAATTTCATTCATTTACGTTTTAAGTGTACCTGTCAGTTCTACAGTCCATGGAGGGAAATATATGCTGGTGAGCTGAATCTGAAATATTGGCCTGTTCACACCATATGTGTTGGCCATTTCATCCAGTGCAAACCCAATGCATAGACAAGGCAATTCACCTTGTTTTGAAATTGGCTGAGTTGCGGTGGTGTGCACTGAAAACAGTACTGCATGCATAGTGTGATGTGGTACAACCACACCACACCATGCTGATCATTTATGACAATTCAATAAAGTTCTAACAAACAAAAAAGTAAACCGTGCGATGTACATGTCAGCCCACACCAGCGGCTGTGCACCTAGAATAAGGTGCGAACGAGCCTAAAAGCTGCTAGAAACTGCAAACTCAAATTAGCTAAACTAAGCCATGTACGCCATTCTCATTTATAATATTCTAACTGGTTTTGGATAAGCTTTATAGATGTAATATTATTGTAAGTACAAATAATTTCATCAAATATCATTATCACTCAAGCTGCATCATGCACACTGACAACCTTTAAGCATTGAAGAATGATAGGACAATTATTCTGTTTTCAAATCAATTTGGATTGATGACCAAATCTTTCCTGCAAGCTATCCATTTGGCTCTGATTTTGAAAAAGATTACGAGCTTGTAGGAAAAGTCATTAGACTTGTTAATATGTGAGAAAGTGAATAGTGGCAGTCAGTGTTTAGACATGTCTTCTCTTGGCTGACATCAATGTGTCTTCAGAGACCTGGAGAAACCTTCTAGCTATCTCATCACACAGACATCAGGATCCACTAATAGTAACTTATAATGATAAAAAGGCTAACAAGTTGGGAACAGCTTCATACAAGTTCAAATAAATTATGGTTCTATATTAGCTATATCTGTAGTTTGCACAATATTACTGGGTGCACACTTGGTCACAAGGGGCATAAAGGAATAATGTGCTTGTCTCTGACCACTTACATTACATAGCTCCCAAATCTCTCTGTTTTGGAACAAAATTCTCTCTACCCTGGTTTAATAGAAAGCTATTTGTAAATAAAAGTACCATTTAAAATGGGCCTGAACGTAAAAAGTGATGCTATGTTCCCCACGTTATAGGGAACATGTAAAAATATTAATTGCGCCTAAGCAGTACCCTAAAATATTGAATTCCTCACGGAAAATTGCAGGTAAGTATGTGCAGACTTATGTTCAGCTTTAAGGACTAGTATGCAATTATTGTTAAAAAAGTGTCACTTCATTTAACCAATCATTTCTTTTTGCATAAGTTTTTAATGGTCTATGTAAATTGGGGACCTTCTACCTACTTACTTTGTGCTACAAAGTATCCTTTCTTTTCAGAAAGTTAGGTATGACTTTACCTAGCTCTAAAGTGACATTAAACTTAGGAGTTAAATCTTAAAAATTGATTTTAGTAGCTTAGCTATTAACAAAAATGTATCTTATTTGTGTATCACTCGGCTGTGGGTCCTCAAATCATCTCTGAATTGATGCTGACACTGTCCTTCCTTCTGGAGGGTGGCTACCTTTGTTCCCCATGGTCCCTGTGTGTGTAGTAGCCACCGCTCCAAGCTTACTCCCATGATGGACTACATTCACAATACAAATGAGTAAACTAAACGTGAGATTGTAGTCCATCACGGGATACTGGTTAATTCAATATGATTGAATCTATGTAACCCTAGATAATACTTTATAGCTCTTAGTGTTATCCCAGATACTGAATCACAATGCCTGATCATGTGTCGATAGATGGACAAACAGCCCCATCTTTTGAATTTAGCACTGAAAGGCACAGGATGGAGGAGTAAATAATGTTTTCAGGAATATGACTTTGCACATGTTGATTTGCATTGGTTGTAGGTTTAATCGCTGCAGATGTTTTAAAGAGTTTTTGAAGTGCAAAGATGAACCAACCATTTAACCCCTTCATGACCAGTGACATACAGTGTACGTCACTGGCATCAGGCCCATTTAAACAGAAAAGCCGCTGGGGACTCTGTTTACATTTGTAAAGGTGACTGTCGGCTGTACAGTAGAAGCGATTCTGGCGGCTGTGCTGCCGCCAGATTGCTTCTACTGGCCGGTAAACGGGCCCCCCTGTTTTAATTTTGTTAATATAAATGGGTATTTTATTGTGTTTTGGGGCATTTAAGTGCATTTTTCACTCAATTTTGGGGTTTCATAAGGAGTTACGCTAATATTGTGCAACATAAAAATGTGCAACTGCCTTAATTTTATTCTACAGGGTCTTGGCTTTGAGAAAATATATAATGTTTGGGGGTTTTAAGTAATTTTCAGGCCTAAAATGTGGATTATAACATGTAAACAAAAATGGGGGGAAAAAAGGCCTCGGTCATGAAGGGGTTACATTTCTGTTGCAGATCAGTCCACAAATAAATAGAATGTCTGGCCATGTTACCATCAAGGGGCAACAAAGATGCCAATCAATCTTTAAATTTGTTTCTTCAAAAATATGCTGTAGTCAGTCATCAATTAACACTTAACGGTAACTGCTTGTCGATCTATTTTGCAGGTCAGCACTCTAGACTTTGACCTTTGCGCGAATCCAACCACAGTAGCTGAATAAAAGCAGAAGTGTTGAATGCTCCAAATTCCCAACTGAGGGTCATGTGAATTTATGTAGTCAGAATATAACAAGTGCTCTGACTTCACACTTCATCATGTGTCCTTCTTGTCATCATTTCTCATAAGGTAACCTAGGCCAGCTCATTGATCAACCTTTTGAAGAACTCCAAGGTTTTCTCTGTTACGATTAAAACATATCTCCCTAGTTGGGAATGAACAAATTTGTTGATTTGAGTAAGAACCAATGGTTGGTTTGGTTTGCAGCAAGGTTCACAAACAAGGATCTGCCTACTTCACATAAACTTGTTCAATTTTGGATGCATGTGTCAATTTGTTGTGATGCTGGCCTCTCTATAATCCTTAGAATCCCAAATGACTCAAAATACTGCTTGCTGGAACCCTGCAGCAGCCAATCAGCAGGGGTGAAGTGCAAGATTACTTGCCCCATATAAAACCCAACACTAAGAATACAGGCTGCATTTCACATGCAATGTGGGATGGGAAAAGAATGGAGAGGACACGGTGTATTAAATAGGCAGGTAGCAGATCACAAGCACATGTAAAGAATATGACATCAGAACACTTTGAATCTTGCAAAAACAGTGACAACATTTCAGGGCCATGCAGAGTGCCTTCTTCGGGCATGTTTGATGCCATATCTGATAAGTTGATCCTGTGAGCCCCCAAAACATTGCATTTATTAAATCCACTAGGGATGCACCGATACCACTTTTTTGGGTCTGAGTACAAGTAACGATACTTTATTTTTAGTACTCGCCGATAACAATTACCGATACTTTTCCTTAAATGTGACATCAGAGCATTTGCACGAGTACGAGTACACATGCAAATACTCGGTATCGCGGCCGATACCGATGCTTGTATCGGTATCGGTGCATCCCTAAAATACACTATTGAACTTCAATAAGTGTTGGACGTTTTAGCAAGATTCAAGGTGTGCTAATAGCATATATTATACATGTTACGTACAATGCAAATCGATGGTTGTTACAGCATCCTAACCACCAATAGCAAGTCCAGTATGGTGTGTGATGCAAATATACTAATAGATCAGAATCATGCTCGATCACTACTTTTGTTTAAGTCCCAGGAGCTGACAATCAATTAAAAAAAAGTCTACTAAAAGCTGCACTTATTTTGGAGAAAATGGAGGAATATTTTCACAAAAATCAACCAAATGCCCAAGAGCTAACAACCACTTTCCAAACTCAGTGTACTAAAAGTTCGGCTTTAACTATGCTTTGAGGCTAAGTAAAAGAAACTGAAGAGCCTCTATTAAAATTACTTGTTATTGCATTAAACCCTACGTAGGACCTATCTGCTGGTCCCCCACCCCCATGAAAAATAGTTAGGTATTAACAAAAAATGCAACACCTAGGCAAATGGGCCAGAAGCTGGGGTCTAAGATAAGTATCTTTTACCATTTTGTGGGGGGAGATTTTTTGTTCTATTTACACCCAGCGATTTGCATAGGGGAGGGGGGACACACGCTAGTTTTTAATACAAGGTCTACAATTGTAAACAATAGTTCTTATTTGAGCATGTTGATACATAAACTATGTGAAATGTTGTAGACTAAGCACTACTTAAAACCGGCACTCTTTCTCTAGGATAAAACATTGTAGTTAATACTATAATGTGATTTACTCAAGTGCTATAACTTTTTTCAGGACTGTTTTTTTAAGCTTTGCATGGAATGGGGATAGGTTAGAACCCCTCTCAGGTTTTACTGCTATTCAAGGCTCCGTTAAAGAGATTTCCATTCACTATCCATCATGGGGACAACCTTTTACCAGACAGGGAAACAGGCAACAATAAAAAGCTGACAGAGGTTTGAGCATTTCTGTACTTAAAGTGAGATTAAACTCTCATGTTTTTTTTTGTTAAATTCTCCACAGGAGATCCATTTGTATTTTTTTTTATATTGCCCATGCTGCCCCCTCCCCTACTGTTTACAGGTGTCTCCTTTGCCTGGCAGGTTGCAAAGGAGACACCTGTGCGTGCTTGCTCCCGGCAGGAACTGAGCTGTGCTGTGTGCGTCCATTGACACACACAGCACTTGATAAGCCACACCCCTGTTCCCGACTCCTCCCTCCTTTTAGTATAATGATGGGCAGGTGCGACGGCCTATTGCTGCCCTGCCTTCAGTGGCCTGGGGATGCCTCCTCTCAACCCGGAACTTTAGTGAAACATCAGGGATTGTCAAGAAACCGGCTGTCGTGGAGTATAGGTAAGTATTTGGGGGTGGGGGGCAAGAAAAAGGTACTATGACTTTTTTTACGTTAATGCAGAGAATGCATTAAGGTAAAAAACGGATAGCCTTTAGTACTACTTTAACCTCTATCTGCATGGCTCTGCCCTTGTCTCCTGTCCTGGGGACAACCTTTTTACCAGAGAGGAAGTATAAGAATCTCTCCAATGGAGACTCCGACTGCAGTAAAACCTGGCAAGTGTCATAATCCTTCCCAATATCTAAAACTAGAAAAAAGTTCTGGGTATAGATACGTTTTAAGGGAGACCTAAACTGTGGAAGCTGTGTCCAAAAAAAGACAAGGCAAGCAAAGAACAAAGGACTATTGACCAGTATTGCCTGTGGTTTTCTTCAGCACCTTTCCCCCCATAACTCATGTGTCTTGTTCTGCCATTTGGTTCTGAGTGGATGTGGACATCTTGGTAATGGAGCTTTGTTTCCTGATGTGAGAGATGCCCTCCTAATGACTGGTGATTGATGACTGCTGGGTTAATATTCAGAAAGCAGCAGGAGAGGTTCAAGAAGCACAGATCTGAAGAAAATAGCAGGAGGTTCTTTGTACTGCATGTCTTCAGCTGCAGCTTCCTCTCCAGCAAAGAGAACAGTGAGCAGCACAGTGTTGACATCACCAATTCTCACAACAAATCTTGTGAGACTAGCATTCACAGTGTTAGAGTACCTCACACTGCAAATCTACAGCTATGAGGCTCAAGGTACAGGACTGTCTAAGCACAGGAAATTAAGGGGAACGTAGGGGAAAAAAGTTTCTCAGGCTACTGCTTAGGCAAAATTATAATATCTTGATGTTACCTATATGATAGCAAATCTTCACTATTTGAGTTTGCTTTATTGCTCAACTCTTGTGTGAAATTGGTTTAAAATAAAATCAACCCCTTTAGGTTCTTAAAAAAGTAAGTCCAGAGCTGCCCCCCCAGTACCTTTTCTTTGCCACAAAATGTTCTCAGTCTTCGTGGTCCAATGATGCCCAGCATCACTCTACCGTGAATGTAGGGAGCCGTGGACCCAAGGGCGGCTTCAGGTGCCCTTCATTTACGGTGTAATGATACAGAGAGCATGATGAGGTCATCGAAGAGTGCCGAAACTAAGATTCTACTCCCACGGAAGAGCAATGGGCACTTCCACCCAATCAGCTGCATTCCCCATCCCGCAGCTGTATGTAAACAAAGGGGCAAGATACTTCTGCTGATGTAATTTACCTTATATGGTCATTTAACCTTATTAGGTAAATGTAATTTACCAAATATAGACATGTAGCCATATAAAGACAATTATGTCACTGCATCCCGCCCCTTTACTTTGGATGGCACAGAAGGAGCTTCCTTCCACGTTCAGGAGGAGTTCTTTCAAGGTTCGGAGGACTTTAGGTTCGGACCGGGTTTGGTTTAAACCTGAGCTCATCCCTACCCACAGCTAGAATTTTGAAAAGGAAAAAGAACCAGAAAGTCATGTGGCTGACCGGCAGACTTTGAAAAAGAAAGATAAGTATTGATAAAAAAGCATAACATACATTCTAAGGGCCATGGGGAAGGAAGCTGAGCTCAGAGTGATTCATTTCACCCAGTTCAGGCCACTGCTTTATTTTAATTTGTTATGATTGATCTATATTGAGAACATTATTAGCTTTTTACCACTTTAAATGCTGTCAATAACAATTCTTCACCAGCACCAACAGATGCGTATTGATGGTGTCCACAAATGTATCGGTGGTGTTCTAATTCATTTTTTGTCTCTGTAGATTAAACCCAACTGGAAAACGGTCTGAATAGTTATGTGGATGTGATTCCCATGTTTCAGCCCCAATGTCAGGATATTTGGCTAGATGAATATACAGAGAAATTAACCTTTTCCTTTTATATACAGCAAGTTGCCATGTGAATAAACCGCTAAACGGATGGTGTTATTGTTGTAAGCTCTGTGAAGTTACCTGTATTCTGACTCTATAACGACTCTGCTAACACTCTCTCTATGCTCCTCATTTTTTAATTAATAACAGCTACTACATAACATTTTCCCTTGGCCAGAGTACAAAGGATAATTGTTCAGGGGAAAGAAAAAATATGTTTCAGGTTGTAACATGAGCGGTGGAGGCCCCACTGTTCACTTCACACACCCACTTAGGTAAGCTTAGAAAATATAAATATTGTATATTCAATAAAAGGCTTGAGCCAGTGGTGAAATAAGATAACACTCTTATCGCACAGCCAGATCTACTTTTCTTGGCACTGTTTACGGGCTTGTTATGAAGATTTGACAAAACCTTACCATGGATAATTAATGGGCATTGGCCTTTGTTTCTGCCTCACAATTTACATCTGCTAATAAAAGCTGTGTTCAAAGACTTTTAAGGTAAAGCCAAAGTCTGCAAATATATTCCGGGATTCCTTCAAAGCCAGGATGAGGGGGCCCAGTATAGGAAGTAACTGCCTAAAATGTATATTTCATGTTTCAAGTTAAGCGGAAGTAAAGTCAGCATTGCAAGTTATCCTTATTTAAAATTGTAGTATACATGGCCCTTGGTTTTGTTATCCCCATCCTCTAATGACTTTTCGTTCCTCAGATATTGTTGTTTTCTTTCCCAGTGATATCAGCAGGGCATGCGTTCCCAAAAGTTATACCCAAAATCTTGGCATCTGGGCTGTGGCGAGGTGTAAACAGTACCTATGAAGAGATGCTGGCTTAACAGATCTCTGGCACAGGTGCTCACTCCCATGAGTCTCATCCTGAACGTTAAATGAATGGATCCTTTTAGTCCATGCATGTGCAGGATTTACTGATGAGGTCCTTCAACATTGCAAGAAGGGAGAGGAGGAATAACCGCATAGACATGTAAAAGATGGCAGCTTAAACCTTGGTAAACTGGCCTACCCTGGAAAGTAAATTAAGGACTCAAGTACATGTCTTTGGAGCATTTGGCAGTCATTTGCTCAACTAAAGACATGGGTTCTGAAGTTTTTTTGTGAGGGCTTGCAGACTTGGGGCATATAAGAGGCTAGTAGGTGACCTATAATGGAAATATCAGTTTCATGGTGGCTCAACCCCTTAATAATGTTTATGAGTTTAAGACAATTAACTACATTGCACATGGAGGCAGTAGTATCAATGTTGTATTAACAGTATTATTTAATAATGCAGTGTGAAGGGATGTGTTTTTAACCACTCTAACATAATACCCTATGTAACAAAAGGCAGTGTAGGCTTAACTATGTAACTATGTAACCCCTCTGCTAACATTGCTTCACTCAAATAATATGGCATTACACCATGGCTCTTATAATATGGCATCACTCTGGCTAGCAATTAGTTAAGATATCCTAGAAAGAGGGGGAAAAAAGTTAGGCATGTACCTGATTGGTTAAGCGGGGGAAGAGGAAGAGCTGTAGGAGGACCCGAGGAGAAGAGAAGGTTCCATGAGGCAATCGGCCAAGTTAAGATGCATTTGGGTTCTGTGTTTGTAAGCCTCTGAGGTGGTGTCGTTCAGCTGGGGGCCTGGTGTGACCCCTAAACCATACACAATACCCTGGTCAAGGTCTGTTACCATTTGTCCTCACCTTATAGATCTTCAAACCTATGGCCAGATGTCCATTAAATATTGTGAGTGGTTTTGAATTTAAGATATACCCTTTTTGATTTTAGAAAGGAATTCCAGCTTTTACCATATTATTCTAAAATTTAGAAGGTGCCAAATCTACAATTTTGGAATGTATATGTTGCAAATGAAATATGCAAATTAAACTGTAAGGAGACTAAGGATGAGATTTAAATTCAGCTTTTTTCAAGCTATAAAATGTTCACATAGACCATCAAAAATCATTATTGTTTAGAAAAAAACATTGGTCAGTAAAGTTTTTATGCTGTTAAACTTTGACAACACAAGAAATGCTGCTCTGCTTATACCCACACAGAGAGCAAATGTCAACACTGTTGGAAATGCAACTGCAGTGTATGAAAACTTATAACTGGCATCACATTTTGCGTTTAATCATCAGGAGGCGAGATAAGGAATTGGATGGATTCAAACTAGAAATCCCCTTTAAAGGGTTCCAATTCTAATGGAAAAAAACAGTAGTGGAGCAGTACAGTGTACAGTACGTGCCTCTGATTAGACTGCAAGCAGCGAGGCCACAACTTGGTGAGTGAAGTTCCTACAGGAAACAGCTTGCCCTGCAAGGGTGGGGTAGGGTTTTCTTTTGTTTCTATAAACATGCTGGAAAAATATTCCCCCTGTGCCAAAATACTACATTAACCCTGTCAGTTGAAATGCCGAGGTCACAGAGAGGTTACTTGCAGCTCTCACTCTTCTTCCACATTAGGTTTTGGCTTTGTTCCTCTTTTGTCTGTCAAGGTTTAGATAGCGTCTCTATTAAACACAGAGTAGTCGAAACAATCTCCCTATTAAAATGGTCTGCGGGATATTCTTGTATCTTCTCATTATTACTGGAGCGGCCAGCAACAAGAACATCCAATAAGCAGCCTCTGCTCCCCCCTTTATCCCCTGCTGGCAAACCTCGAGACCCCATGAAAGTTGTTCTAGAGGCATACCCAATACTATTGTGCTGCAAATCCCGTCTGAGCTGACCTTCAAATATTTATGGAAAGTAAAATATGGCTGGGGAGAGAGCAAAGACAAACAGGACTTGTATATACCCTTCTGCATCCATGTGAATGCTTGTACAAGGGTGCTTAGTTTTTGTTGAGGAGGATGTTCAAAGTGTCCAGGGATTAGTACAACATTGAGTGCCAGAAACCGTTTTTAATCGTTAGTAAAATTGTACATTTTTTAAAAATAAAAGTCTATTTTTATAACACACTGCTGCACTTCATGATTGTCTATAAATTTGTTTCTGGTTCTCGTTTTTTTGGCAGCCCTCGGTGGAGAAAGTTACTTGGTTACTGTTAAGGCTAGGTTTACAAGGAGGGTAGTGTAAGTGTAGCGTTAGTTTTACGGATACAGGGAGGGTCATTGTAAAGGAGTCTATAGGGTAGAGTAGAATTCTCTGCCTGGTGATCTCTGCAATATATACACTGCCTGTCCAAAAAAAAGTCACACACTCTTAAACTTTGTTGGACCACTTTTAGCTTTGATCGAAGTGGTATAATTTCGATAAGCTTATGCAATGTCGTAACATTTATTTCCAACCAGAGTTGCATCAATTTTTCACCAAGATCTTGTAGTGATGATGGGATAGTCCGATCACTGCATAAAGTCTTCTCCAGCACATCCCAAAGATTTCCAATGGGGTTAAGGTCTGGACTCTGTAGTAGCCAATCCATGTGTGAAAATTATGTTTCATGCTCCCTGAACCACAATTTGAGCCCTGACATTGTAATTTTGGAATATGCCCAATGTGCCATCCAGCAAGAAAAAAATCCATTGATGGAAAAACCTGGTCATTCAGTATATTCAAGTAGGCAGCTGACCTCAGTTTTTGGGGACATAATGTTGCTGAACCTAGATCTATTATCCAATGGAAGGCTCTGACCTATTTGCTTAGCTAAATCCAGGTAGTGACTTTTTTGGGGACAGACAGCGTATATAGCTGATCTAGCTGTGGGCGTTGGGTAATGTGCCTTCTGATCTACCCTTATGAGTACCAAAACCACAGTTCCCATTCATGCTTAAAGTGTATCTAAACCCAAGAACAAAAATTTAATATACTGAAGCTTAAGGCCCCTTTCACATGAGCGTGTCAGGAGAGGATCCGTCAACAGCAGTACGGATCGGATGTAACCTATGTGACATCCGTGTCCGTACAGTTTTTTCCTCCATGAAAAAACTGAACGCACTGGACCCCGTGTGTCTATGGGGAATCTGATGGAAATGGACTAAACTAATGTGTCCGTTTACATCAGATTACCCCCGATCCGCCACTAAACTGATCAATGATCCATCTGTTTTACCGGACTTAGCTGGAGCCGGGGCTAACCAGGTGTAAACAGACGCTCATCCCAGTTGACTGGGCTGCCCATAGACTTGCATAGCGTGTTCCGATCGGGTCCGGCTGAAAAACTGACAGACGGACCCGATCATGTAGGAGGATCATGTAAAATGGGCCTTGTAACTGCTTTGTGCCCGGGACAGCATAACATAATCAGCAGGGTTTTTTGAACCTATTGTACAGATATACCAAAACACTTTTAATGGTTTATTTTATAGGGAAGAAATAAAAGTTAATTCTTAGGGTTTAAATACACTTTATCAATGATTGTGTAATTAAAGTGTAACTCTAGCTACAGATGCACATAGCCAAAAAAAAGGTTTTGATGTTCAAAGGTTTTAAACATCAGCATGGCCTAGAAATGAGGCCCTGGACTAGCAATGAGGTCAAGCATAAAAAGGGGGGAGCTTGTAAGGTCCTGACCTTCCCTGGCTCCAAAACTATTATTGCCTGTTATTGTCCACAGTGGGATTAAAAGGGGGCAGAGTTTTCCTTTAACTGCTTCCTGGAGCCCAGAATGACATTTTAGAAGGCTGGCACACATTACTTTGCTTTACAAACACTTAAGGTGTAACTGATGTTTTGGTACAGATATACCAAAACACTTTTAATGGTTTATTTTATAGGGAAGAAATAAAAGTTAATTCTTAGGGTTTAAATACACTTTATCAATGATTGTGTAATTAAAGTGTAACTCTAGCTACAGATGCACATAGCCAAAAAAAAGGTTTTGATGTTCAAAGGTTTTAAACATCAGCATGGCCTAGAAATGAGGCCCTGGACTAGCAATGAGGTCAAGCATAAAAAGGGGGGAGCTTGTAAGGTCCTGACCTTCCCTGGCTCCAAAACTATTATTGCCTGTTATTGTCCACAGTGGGATTAAAAGGGGGCAGAGTTTTCCTTTAACTGCTTCCTGGAGCCCAGAATGACATTTTAGAAGGCTGGCACACATTACTTTGCTTTACAAACACTTAAGGTGTAACTGATAAGGCTTGCATTAGGTTTAGTTTAAGTTTAACATGACATTGACATTGAAAACAGAGCCTTTATTCTTTGAAGGTATTGAAGGACACAAAGGCCTCATTCTGCCCAGTAAAAGCATTTTACTGTAACAAGTTGCAAAAGTGTAACTTGAATTCATGTAACAAGATATTCCTTAGGAAGCGGTGCTGCAATGAACAGATACACGGTGGAAGCCGGCTGGATCTGGATATCACTCAGAGGAAGACTGATCTTTAACAACATTTGTCACTGAAAGAAGCTTTTTTAAATAAGACAAAGAGAGAAACATGCAAAGTACAGTAACCCGCAGAACTCAGCTTACCAGCCATCTTCTTTCATTACTCTGGCTGCTCTAAAATCAAGATAAATCTGATTAGATGTTAAAGATAGCTTCACTTTGCCCATCATCAATATTCCTGTTTAAACTGCCCCAGGCAGGAAATCAGGCTTATTCAATAAGCATTGCAAGGAGCCAATGGATAACTGCAAAGTGTGCTTGCCATAACAACCAATTAAAATCTACCTTGTATTAATTTGGCTAAAAAAATGTGAATTCTTATTATTTCTTGTGGGCGCTGTACTCCTTCCATTGTTTACTGACATTACTGCCTCTGCTGCACTGCAGTTCCAGGCAGTGTTGTCAGCCCTGTCCAGTTATCTCCTGATGGACTACAGAACACATTGCCCACTCTTCGTTTCCCTATCATAACTGGTTGGCATTCTCTAGTCTAGTCTGAAAAACTTGGGCAGGGCTGACAACATTGCTTGATATTTTAGAGGTGCACCGAAATGAAAATTTCAAAACTGAAACAAAACCGAAATGAAAAAAAATGTCAGGCTGGAACCAAAACCGAAAAATGTTTTTGTTTCGAACCTTTTCAAAATGTTTTAAATATTTTATTTTTATTAATTTGTTATCAACTTTTTTAAATATTTGTATTTATTTATTTTCATTAAATATTTTTGTTAACTTTACTGTTGAGGGGTTCGGGGAAATATTAGGGGCCCAAACAGAACCCTGATATTTCCCTTTTAAAATAGAAAAAGAGATTGAGAACATAGTCTTCAATCTCTTTTTTTGAATCCCCTGTTATAAATGAACAGGAAGCCTCTATACTGAGGGTTCATGTTTATTCATAACTGGTGGAGATGGTATGTTTACCATGTCCACAATCATGCATGAACAGGAAGTGAAGTAGAGCACTTCCCATTCCGTCATTATTGGGGACATAGTAAACATACTATGTCCTCAATTATTTACAAACACTCAGAGATCACTGATCACTGAGTGCTTGTACCCGCTCCCCATCCTGACAAGCTGTAACAGGAGGCTGAGTGGGTGGGTGCAGGGAGGAGAGCTCAGTCTCCTCTGACAGCTGACTCCTCCCCCACACCGCCAGCCTGGCCTCCTGTGACAGCTCTCCTCCCCCACACCACTCAGGCTCCTGTGACAGTTTCTCTCCTTCCCGCTGGGACACAGAGCAGCGTCCAGCGGGGAGTAGAAAATAGGATGGATGCACCGCTATTTCGGCCGAGAGATGGCGCTTTCAGCAGTTTGCCAAAAGTGCCATTTTCGGCCGATATGTTTCGCGGGGCCGAAATTTCGGTGCATCCCTAATATTAGTGCAGCAGAGACAGTGTTGTCAACTCATTATAGGAAGTCAGGAGCTCACTAGATTTCTAGCAGATAAACAGGCACTTTACTGTACCTCTTTAACTCTTAGACTGAGTTAAAGAGGTATGCATTGACTTTGATTCGCGCATGTATTATACTAATAATAACCACATGGGAAATGGCATATGTGCTGATATCAGGCAAATTTACTAGCAATTTTTAATCTGACTGGAGAATTCCTATATAAGAAACCCATGAAGCCAGATCTCTGTCTGCACATAAAAGTCAGATTTCATAAATAATCTTTTTATACTCTTATTTGTAAAATGGACATCATTAATTCTGATGTATTATTAGAAAAGCTGATATCTGTAAATGGATTTCAGTATACGGATGTCCTTGAACTCTTGTCCTTGGTTGACCTGAAAAGAGAAATAGAGGAAAGAAAAAGACATAACAGAAACACACGTCTGTTCACTCCTGTTCTTGGTTTCATTAAAAACATTGTATAATTACCCTGTGGCATCTCAAACCTGTCTGTCTGCTGGGATTATACTGGAGGCTTTCAATGCATTCATCATAGTGGCTTTCTGTTTGTTTGCAGTACTCTTGGAAGCACAGAGCATCGCTCTTAGGATAACAATAATAATTATTCATAGAACTGCAGAGCAGAATTTAGCCATTTGTGTCTTTGTGAGTCTTCTGCAGTCAGTAGTCTGCTGGGTGTTTTCCAGCATTAGCTTGTGTTTAAAACATATGATCACTTAGTTTCTTGATTAGCTTTGTCACATCCAGTACAGAGTTCTTAGATAACAGTTCAATATAAATCCAGCAATGGCATAGCTTGAGGTATCTGGATCCCAATGCAAGAAACCCTTTTGTATCCCCCCTGTAGCTACCATGCCCACTCTACTACCTCCCAAAATTCCCAGTCTTTTCTCTGCATGTAACCCCTAATTGTTATGACACCTTCCACCTTGAACGATATGTCACTGTCCCCTCTCCTGCAAATGAAACAATTAAGCTACACCCTGGCTCAGAGTGATAGCAATGTAGAGTGTTTTTGGATATGGCTGAGTAGGCCCCATGGGCCCTTCAGGAGCAAGGGTCTCATGACATCCTCTACCTTTGTTTTTACACCATTGAAATCCAGTATGTTTCTGGAAGAAGTATTCTGTCAGTTTTCTTCTGCAGACCTCTTTGATTCATTGACTTTCATACCTTCTGAAGGGATTTCTGGTAAACACAGAGGCTAACAATCAGGTTGCTCATGATTGGATCTGGAAGGGTTAAGGTGGCCATACACTCTACAACCATCGCAAGACTTTAGTCTTGCGATGGTTGTACAGGGATTAAAAAAACGTACGATCTGCCTATCTTGGACAGGCAGATCGCACTCTCGATCATCGCAAGCCACGCCCCCTGAGGGGCAGGGCTTCCGATGACCGCAATGCTGAACGGGCAGTGTGCGCGTGCGCACACCGGCCCGTTCGGCATTTGTCTTCCGAGCACCGTTCTAACCAGCCGAGAATCGTACGATTCCCGGCTGGTTTTCGAACATGCTGGTTCGACAGAAGACGTGCAACCGTACAGTAGAAATGGTCGCACGTCTCCGTTCACACTGCTCGATTATCGTACGAAAAACCGATCGCATACGATTATCGTACGATAATCGTGCAGTGTATGGGCACCTTTAGGAGTCCCAAACTTTGAACATTATGCTCTCTTAAAGGAAAACTCCAGGAAGTAACCCTTGCAGTGGGACTACCCCCTACACTGCAAGGGTTAAGTGCTCATTTTTGTCTAGGGATGAAAATAAAGAAGAAATACTCACCCAAACCTCGGCCCTGCGGCAGTGACTGCTCACCTTTCTTCCCCTACGGCTGTGGTATGTCCCTCAGCATCCTCACATCTAATGGACCTGCATTAGACATGATGACGTCACAAGTCTTTAGACCACTGGAACCCGGGGAGAAGAGGCTGCAGGGATGAGTCTAGCAGCCAGACAAGATCGAGAATCAGGTGACCTTTTTCTTCTTTATTTTCACCGACCTAGACAAAACGAGCACTTAACCCTTGTAGTGCAGGGCTAGCCCCACTGAAAGGGGAAATTTTGAAAAATCCTGACATTCTCCTTTAAGGACAAAGATCAAGATACCTACTAGCGTAAAAGAATGTTTGATTTATCCGACTGTTTGTGGTCAGATTGAGAAGGATTGTAACTCTGTAAGTGTTTGCCAATATTCTTGTCAAGCTTGCTTGCGGGAAGGACCGGTCATGGATTTTTCCGCTTGATAGCTTCTGCACTGCCCTTTCCCAGCACAAACAATACATATTTGCCTGAACTCTACTGTCTAGCTCATCCCTAAACCTGAATGGTCACATAAGCCAACTGTTCAAATTTAAAGTGATATTAAAGTCAAAAGATTTATTAACTATTTCAAATGCTGATTAAATCACTTACAAAGGAGTCTGCTGCTTGATGTTTAAAAGTTTTAGTTTTCTGCAGAATCAGCTGGTCCCCGAGCACTGGCCTGGATATCCTGTTTTAGGGTGGCTCCTTTCCCTTGGAGGGTCCTATGGACCCTTCCTTGTGTGTGCTGTAAGCTGTGTGTGTCTCTACAAACACAGAGGCACAGCAAGGCAAACCACTGCCCTGCTTTCTGCTTCTTCTTCCTCCCTCTCCTATACTCCAAGCTAGTAAATGGACATCTGCTGAAGACTGCTCTTTCTCTTGTGATCTTGTACTGGACAGGAAGTTCAGGGAAGCTAAGCTGAGAGAGTTGGAGCCAGCTGTTTGGAAACATGCTGACTGTAAGTGCTTGGGTAAAAGTTTAAAGAAATACTTTGCTGGGCAATGTATATTTGTTTGATCTGAAATCATTATTAAAAAGTTTGAGAATTTAATACAACTTTAAGCCTAGGGGAAGGTGCACTGCAGACACCTCTGGTGCTGGCCTATGAGGTGAAAAACAAGAGCAGTTGGAATGGGTTTTCTGACCTGTCCAATTACCATTATTCCAGATGCATCATTCATATGTGTGAAGTGGTCATGCAGTTTTTTGCACCAGCCAGGACACACCTGTGGGCTTTGCAGGGAGAAGTATGAGTTAGTGCAAAGCATGCAACATTTATGATAATTCCAAGTGACATTAGTGTGGCGCTGACATGCATGAAGTGCCATGAGAAGTTTAATTCATGTTATTCACAGGGTTGGCCCTGCCTAGTGACAATCCAGGTTGGAAAAACTAGCACTGTCATACTTAAGGCTACCAATGCCTTTGAGTGCAAAGAAGCAAATGCAGCTTCTACACCAGTAGTGGCGAACCTATGGCACTCTTGCCACAGAGGGCACGCAGAGGCTCCTCTGGTGGCACGCGAGTCTAAGCAGGTGTGTCAAAATCCTTTTGCCCAATGCAGTTCCGGACGCCAGGCAGGTCGTTTTTTTTTTACATTTAGCCCTGCTTTAGGGAAACAAGGCTAAATGTACAGCAGGGAAGCCGGCACTCCTTTAATACAAGTAATTCCGAGATCACTGGTAA
>NW_017306859.1:594736-595037 GCF_000935625.1 Nanorana parkeri | reverse complement strand
CTCTACTGGGGGACCCGGGACCATGGCAACGTAGATGAGAATGGGGAACGGAGAGCAGAGCGGAGAGCAGAGCGGAGAGCAGAGCGGAGAATATCCGTTCTCCGCTCTGCTCCATGTAAACACTAAGATGGGATAGCTGTACTCTCAGCCTTCCCATCTCAGCTGTCACAGGTGTTCCAGCACAGTGCTGTGCTAGAACTCCTGTATTGGAAGTGACAGGTTCAATAAAGAGAACTTGTCACCTCCAAATGCTATCACACAGGGGATTGTTAGTTCCTGTGTGATAGCAATAAAGTCAAGT
>NW_017306859.1:576585-594694 GCF_000935625.1 Nanorana parkeri | reverse complement strand
AAATTAAAATCAATAAAAAATATAATAAGATAAATAAAAATAAAAAAAATAAAAAAGTGATAAAAAAGTAAAAAATAATCAATAAAGAAAAAATAAAATGTTTAAATGTTTGCATAGGTTTGTTTTCCCTATTTTGCCTAAGGCAGTTATGAAAGTTTTTTAAACCCCAGTGCCCAAACTAAAACTCAATACAAAACTTATTTTAAGTGTTGGCACTATAAAATAATTAATTTGATTTTTTTTCCCAGTTTGGGCACTCAGGCTCAAAAACGTTAGCCATCACTGCTCTACACCATTATCTCAACTGCCCTGCTTAAAAGCCAGCCACGTTATTTTAGAGTCAATGTGGGGGGATTCAATCTTCTGCAAAATCCTCCTCTGCCCACTAAAACTATTACACATTTAGCAAAGTAAAACCAACCCAGATGCATTCTTCATAAGCATATTGATAAATGAAAAATATGAAACATGGTGTAATAAAATGCAATTAAAGATGTGCGACAACCACCAAGAACACAACCAGGTTCTTTAAGTCAGATCAGCTTCCCAGGGTTCCCAGTGGTCTCAAAAAAGTGGCACGTTCTTCCACTTAGGCTGGGTTCACACCTGAATACAATGGGATTTAGATGTTTGAGCGTTTTGTAGAGCGTTCGCCAAGCGTTGAACGCGCTCCAAAACGTTCAGGTGTGAACCAGGCCTTAGAATTGGCTGCTGGTGCATTGCTGCAATGCAATATTGGTAAAACTGAACTCCAGACAGATATAAAATACATATATTAATGCAGTTTTGTATTCATTTATAAACATTAAATATATTTTTAAATAGAAACAGTATAAATAAATAAGTTTATTTTTAATTTACTTTTTATCATCCTTATCAAGTTCCCTGTACAACAGAGCTCAGACTGAGGGAACAAGAATCAGAGCAATGAGCCAATCAGTACTGTTATCTGCTCTGCCTGCTTCCTCTACTTACACTTGCTCTGGACTGGCTTTCTGATAGTGACAACAGTGGAGAATACCTGTGCAATGTATGTCACCACTCCCGTCTGTGACAAAACAGGAGCACAACTGGGAAACAGTTGTCACCTTAGAACAGGAAGTGTCTGAATAAGTATCTTCATTGCAGCATCGCCAGGTATTCTATTAATGAAACTTGACCATTCCAAGAACTCCAGGTAAAAATGTTATTAAGTCTTGCAGTGAGGCTACCCCCACACTGCAAGGGTTAAGTGCTTGTATTTGCCTAGGGTCAAAAATGTAAGAGCTATACTCACCTGATCCTCCAAACTGGCTTGCTTCTAAACCAGTCCTTGGAACCTCTCTACCCCTCCACAGCAGCGGTATAAAATCTAGTGACTCATCACGTTCTATACACAGTATATACAATGTGAGGATGCTGAGGGACACACCATCGGAGTAGAAGACAGGCAAGAGGGAGAGCAACAATTTAGCTTACCACCATCTCCCCTAAATCAATTCTCCATTCATGTAATAAAACAATATGACTGCATGCCAATCCACAAGTATTTGCTTTCTGTTCCACCATGGGAACTTTTCATACTACTGTTATACCCAGCACAGGCTTATACCATTCCAATCTGTCCAAAAATATCATGTGGTGACCCACAGCACTACCACAATAACATTATACCAAGTGCTGCACTTGTTCTAAAATGCAGCCCAGCTATATCAAGTACAACAAACCCGTAAAACAGATGTAACCAAAGTTTGATAAGCATTAGTGATCAAATATATCAACATGCTGACAGCACTGCTACTGAGAATCCAGGTCAGAAAACCTGCCGCTGTCATTCACTGTCAGAGAAAATGGACTTATTCTTTTTGCCTGCCCCTCGTGATCCAACAGATCCCACATACCCCGTCCCCAGATGCATACTTACCGAGATCTGACATCCAGGGCCTCCGGTGTTTGTTTACATCCCATATTGAAGTCCTCTCACTGCTTGCCACGCCAGTGCAGACGGGCACCATAGACTTCTATGAGGCTCTCCTACCGTCATCTCCTGCAGAGCTAGATAAGCCCCATAGTTCCAAGTAGAACTATGAAGAAAATAAAACATTTCATAAATTTGTCTCAAGCATTAACACAGCAGTCTCTGTTTTCCCACCCCCCCCCCCCCCTCCCCCCTTATAACATTATTTTATCACTGCTGTTCCTGCCAGTATGTCTGGGTTTTTTTAAACTTACTTTACCAGGCCAAGCTGTCCAGCAAAAGTAATAGTTAGAGAGTTCAGACAAGCCGTTTAACACTGACAGGGGTGCTTACAATGGTCAACTTTTTATCATTTATGTAAAACCTTTATCCCAAAAGGAAAACAACCTGTCGCTGTAAGTGTTAACTTTAATTTGTTAATTACTTATGTAAAGTCCATGTGAATCTACTAGTCCATCTAACTCTATCTACCCCACAGATGCTGCTGTCCAAGGTTGACTATGCTGCTCCTCCATAGGCACAGTGCAGGAAGACAGGAACTGTGTTTCTGAGTGGGCTACCAAGTGATCATAAAGGAAAAAAGCCTAAAAAAAAAACAAAGCTAATGCAGCTAAGGCCTTGTATGCTGCAATATATTACATGTTTATTCCTTGTTTCTTGGGTTTAGATATGCTTTAACTAACATATAGCAGTTGTGTCATATATAATAGCAAAGACTCTTGTGTGTAATGTATCAAGTGCAGTGATGGAGAAGGGGAAGTGGTGGCAACCAATCAGCTGTCATATTTTATTTCAAGCTAGAAAATAGACTCAGAAATATGACTGGTTGCTAGGGAGAACTTCCCCTACTTCTGTTTCACACCAATCCAGATGTTTCACACATATGCTAAAGGTCAATTATATGTAATAATAATAATTATTATTATTGTTATTTTGTTTTTAGTTTCACTGTTTGCACTTACAAATTACACAATGATGGAAGCAACAGTAAGTATTAGCCATCACCATCTATGATAATTAGAGTATTATGACATAAGATCAGTCAAGACTTACTACTATTACTATCCAATTAAGCAACTGGTATCAGTAGATCTTCCTCTTGGTTTTCTGCCATGTAGGTTTATATCTTACATTCTCATTCAAATGCATTTCTATGACCTTTCTGGACAACAAGTGATTACCAAACAGAAGAGAGGGTGAATAATAATGTAAGGTAATCTGTGGATTGTCTGCAACCCTTTCTTGGTTCTTGTTATTTTGAATGACCCAGTAACAGGAAAAAAAACACCTTTTCTAATGATGGATGATCTAATTTTTTTCATAGATCTAAGGAGGGGTTAGAGAGACAAACACAAAACCCAATTAGCAGGATGCTAAAGGTGTGATATTATAGGTGCATTTTCTTCATGGTGTCTCAATCTATATCTACAGTCTACTCTGCAGTAGTGAAGGGCCGAACAGGCCCGAGTTCGTTTCGAATTCAAACTTAAGAACATCCAAAAAGTTTGAATTCGAACTTGAACTCAATGTAAGTCAATGTAGAAATTTCATAAACAACCAATGAAAAAAACAACTTTTAAAAAACACAGTTTTTAAAGGAGCAGTGATTTTTACATTGCTTAAAGGGTAACAATAAAAATGGAAAATTCCTTTAAATATCGTGTCTTGGGGGTACCCTTGACCTGCCTGAGTATGGTAGGAATTTTAGGAGGGACACCATGTAAAAAAAAAAGTGTGTGGGGTTCCCCCTCATAAAGGCGTACCCAGATGCGGCCCCACTTGTGAATGAGTAAGGGGTATTTGTACCCCTACCCAGTCACAAAAACGGTTCAATCAAATTTAAATAACAAGTCCAGACTTTCATCAAAAATTGTTTATTTGAAAAAAAAACCACAACAAAGGAATTTTGACAAGTCCTTTATTAAATAAACCCCCCAGAAAAATGGATCCATCAACGTAATCCAGGATCAATCACGACGTCCAGCGCTGTCCACGACGACGATGACTCGACGAAATAAAAAGTAAAAGTATAAAAAATAAATAGAAATCATTTTTTTTTAAACCATGACCGCCTTACCGTCCGCTGTGACGAACACCCGCCGCAGAATGGCATTTTGATAATTGCCAACAACAGATAAATGTAAATAACAAGTCCAGACTTTCATCAAAAATTGTTTATTTGAAAAAAAAACCACAACAAAGGAATTTTGACAAGTCCTTTATTAAATAAACCCCCCAGAAAAATGGATCCATCAACGTAATCCAGGATCAATCACGACGTCCAGCGCTGTCCACGACGACGATGACTCGACGAAATAAAAAGTAAAAGTATAAAAAATAAATAGAAATCATTTTTTTTTAAACCATGACCGCCTTACCGTCCGCTGTGACGAACACCCGCCGCAGAATGGCATTTTGACAGATGCCAGCAACTTATAAACATTTGGGTGGAGCTAGCAGTGACAGCTAGCTCCGCCCAACTGTTTACAGTTGTAACAGGTGCAAGGCTTTAGCCAATCAGGGCTCTCCAGTGCATTGCGGGGCGTTCAGCTGGCGAATAGCCCGCTGAATGCCCTGATAGTTCGTGTGTTCGGCAAACACGTGAACTATCGATGTTCGAGTCGAACTCAGCCAAACCCTACTCTGCAGCACCAAGTGAAGTTTTTTTTTTTCCAATTTTACATTTTTATTGAAGGAGGAGAGGGATAAGAAATTACTCCAAAAAGTGGAAACATGTGAAAATCCAAGTACAACCAATCATCAAAAATACAAGCATGGTCCAGACAAATGCTTAAGTAAAAATTGTCAGCATGGATCTAATAGATAGCATTGGTTGTCAGCAGTCAAAAGAACTGAACCAGTAGCCACTCAAAACCCCCTTTGAAACTGGTCCCTCTTCGGGTGTAGAATGAATGCTAATATGCTATACCTAAAGAAGGTCCAGTTTCGCTCCCAGACTGTTGTGCATTCTTGCATGTGGATGTAAGCAATAAACTTCACTTGGTGCTGCAAAGTAGACTTTAGATATAGATAGAGCAGAGGAGACTGTGGATTTTTACTAGTATGAAGGAGCTGTGTGTAAGCTCTGCAGACTGCAGTTGTGCACAGGACTTGGAATATTAAGCAGGGGTGTGCCCCTACACTTCATAATCATATTATTTAGAGAGAGAAAGAGAGATACTGTACATATTTTGCCTGATATGCACCCGTTGTTCACCAAGAATTCTTTGGTGAACATTCATCCTTTGTATCACGCTAAATTAGTAAAAATCCACCCGGGGTTTAACAAGTGCAAGTTATATCCCCTGAGATTCAGCAACAACGTTTTCTTAAATACAGAATACGTTTTTACTGTAACGTAACCCATTTGGGAAAAGTTACCTTCCCTGCACATTCACCTGGTCTGAGCTGTCGAATCATAGGGTGTAAGAGCCAAGCAAAAATGGAGTAGGGCTTTAAAGTCACATAGTCACTATTGCAAGTACACAAAAATGTAGCATCTCCTATATTTTAAAAAACACACTAATCTGCAGGCCATACATGTGAGGAATAACATAACAGGAATAAATAGGATTTCTGCTTGAAATGCATTTTCATGCTGTAAAATACATGTGTGAAAAGACTCTATTCAGTGAAAGCGGTCACACAAGACAGGGAACTACACAATATAATGGCAGCTATGATGAGTTCTGTTTTGTCTTTCCATTAGAACCCAGCTAAGGGTAGGGTTGCAAGAGTATTATTACACCCCGGAGGGGGTAACATATACAAGAATCACATTGTTGTGTTAACCGAACAAGAGGATTTTTTGTCCAGAAATAATATGTAGATTGATGAAGGCTGTTACCCAGGCAAATACATACAGACAGAAACATAAACATAAAGTTTTGCTAAAAGGCAGTAAATATAAATTAGAATGTACAGGAGAACACAAAGTTTATTTTGGTGAGCCAAATTGATGCACGTAAAAAAAATGTTAACATGCTGCAACACAAAATGTGGTTATCCAACATTACTCATGGCTCTGATATTTTGTTTGTTGTTACAGTATTTGATTAGTAAACCGTTGACCTACATATTTTGTTTAATCTGTGTGATGTCCATACGAATACACTGACGTCAAACATCAATATCATCTTATTTGACTTGAACTGGATTCCCCCGAGTACATATGGTTTTGCTTCATTCTGAAGAGTCATGATTATTATTATTCTATACTGTACATTGCTGATTGTCAACGTATAAGGTGTTGGGGGCCTCAGCTGTGACCTCAGACAGCTCCAAAGGGCCTCACATAATATTCAGTATATGAAACAAGACTATCAGAGACTTCAGACATACTAGGGAAGATAATCAGAGACTTCAGACATGGAACATGTAAGGGGTGGTTGGTCACAGAAGACACACTACAGGAGATAGTGAGAGACTGGTAAGATGCTCTATGAGACTGCAAGATCATGGTCAATATAGCCTCTTTACAAATGAATGCTTCCACTACTGACTTGTGGGATCTGCAAAATATCAAGGGGCTGCATGTGCTCCTCGAGCCACAGGTAGGGTACCAGAGATGTATATCCTAAGAATGCATATTATTTGCCCTGCACTGCCCTGTGTGCTTCTTCTCTCTCATTTGCTAACACAGCTGTCAGTAATGTATGAAAGCATATAGCACATGTCATATATCTAGAGTGTACTTTTTGGGGGAGGCTTATTATAGCACCCAGCTATTCCATAACTGTGTTAGGTTGCACTAGGTTTAAAAAAAAGGAGAACATGGTCACGTGACATGTCAAAGAATGAGGCAAAAAAGGGGAGTCCAACATTTATACTTGGGCCTATCCCCATCTAAAACTGATCTCAAACACAAGCTGAATGCAACTGAAAGCATGCTACATTTGCCCATCTACACAAACCTTTATTAGGGTGCCGGGTAGCATTACACCTATCTTAGTGCCAAAGAGGGGTGATAATAGGGAACCGTTCACCCATAAAAAAACAAGTCTATGCCCCTGTGTGTCATACAAGCTTTAACATGGAACACACAAAGATACTTTTCTTGCAAAACTCACAATTGTTCAAATAATTCAGCAGATACATCAGAACAGACTACATGTCTGCAAAATTTCCTATATAACTTGTATTGTTTTCAGCATAAACCACATCTGCTTTCTGTTTAGTGGTCCTTTAAGGACTGAGGAAAACACAAAGGAAACTCAGCAGACATTGGGATTTAGTTAAAAGAAGACTGTTATGATAAAATGTTTTGAAAGGTTATATACATTATACAATATATAGAAATATGTTCTGCATCATATGTAACCAGAGACATGAAAACCCTAATGGAAATAATGTTATTACTCAGCATTCTGTGTGTGCCAGAGTTTGCTCAGAAGTCCATTACCTCAGCCACATCATATTGTCTCCTCTTTCCTATTTCGCAGCACCTAACTAAATGTAATTTGTGTTATTCATCTTAGGAATTAATATATCTCGGCAAACATTAATCAAATCTTTCATTATGAAATATGTTCGTAGCATTTTAGCACTCTTGTAGAGCTATATCAGGATATGTTTTATCAGTAATGTAGCAACACCTCCATGCACCTCTCAGATACTGATTTGATGTATATTTTTGGTTTTGAATAGGTTATGGGAAACCCAAAATGTTACATTTGCCACCAGAATAGGAGTTAAAAGAGAATTGTGAGGTGAGTGATTTTCACTCATCTTCATTGTTAGAGCAGACATGTGACAATGAAACCGTCACATGTCAGCTCTACAGATTGGGAAATGAGGCAAACACATACCGTCACTTGCTCACTTTCTGGTCATCTCCCTGCAGAGAGCAGTGACTGTCAGTCACCGCTCCCCGCAGGGATTCCCCCCCCCTTCCGATCCTCCAGCTGGCGGAACGGACGGGGGGGGGGGACCACTGTCACAGCTGGCTCTGCCTCTAGATAGGCAGAGCCCGCTGTCAATCAGCTAGCCGGGTCGATCTCAACAGTATTGTCGGGATCTGTCCCGGCTGCGGCGCTCTCAGTATATAGCGGGCAATACTCGCTATATACTGAGCTTTGGGTCACGGGAGGATGTCAGTATATGTGCTCCCGTGACCCTTAAGAGAACTATGGGATAAAAGGTAAAAAGGTTACCCCATAGTTTTCTTTTTTTAGTGGAAATCTTTCAGTGGAGCCACTATTCTGGTGACAACTGTCACAGAGGGAATTTCCCACACTGCCACAGTAGCCTGTTTTATTTGTATTTTTTGTGCTTTGGTATGTTCCCCTGTTTTCCCTTTATTTGTATGTTAGTTAGACCAGCCCCAAATTAGACACATCCAGCCTTCCAATGCTTTATGTTAGTTTCAGTTTTTCCTTTGTCCTTGAAAGAGGTCCTTTTAGATAGTTAGAATGCCTTTTCAGCTGCAAGTTATCTTAAGAAAACATCCCTTGTTATCTGTCAGCTTGAAATAAACTACACGGAATTTTGTTCTGATTCTTCTTGGTAAGTTGATACTGCCCGTGGATCCTGTTGAGTCAGCAAGCTGCCATACTGCCCACACAGGCTGGGTCTCAGGAGGTATGTGTTTTGCATAAAGTAACACTTGAAACAGAAGTTTCCGCATCATGGTGAGATCGCTCACCTGTTTGGTAGCCAAATTTTGGTCCAGGGACATACCATTATGGGTCTGCTCCTTAACTAGCATCTGAGTTTCAGAGCAGATTCGAGCAGCGATGGAGCAATTGCCACTAGAGATAATGAAAGTGATTCTGTCACTTTTCCAGCATCTGCCATGGCTCTAATGATAACAACATCTTACCAAATGCATTAACATATACTCCAAGTGCTTAACGCAAACTTGTTTTCCATACTAAGAAGGTGGGTGCTGGTTTTAACATTTCACTGCACAGAGCCATGAGCTGTACAAAAAGTTTATTGTTCTATTTAGTAAAATGTTATAACATTGAGGGTTAGTTCACACCAGATGCAGTTGTGATGCAGTCCGTTCAGTTTAACTGCTGCAGCCAAAATACATCACAATGCTTTCCTATGGGCTTTCTCGTGCTGTAATCACACCATTGCAGTCCGTTCAGATGCAGTCAGAAAAAGTACTGCTTGTCCTATTTTAGCTGCATCCGATCGCACCGGAACGCATCCAAACGCACTAAAACATGTATTTAAAAAAACAGAATTGATCGTGGCATCATCCAGGGACATCCAGGGAAAACAACGAAATCTGAACGCATCAAAAAAGAATCACAAAAGCATCAAAACGCATAAAAACGGATCGCAATGCAACTGTGCAGTTGTGATGCAGTTCCACGCCCTCCGGTCGCAATGCGATCGCCCGCTCGGGATCGCAAGGCACATTGTGCCTGCAGTGTGTTGGGCTGCGGTGTGATCAGAATAGTGCTTGCAGCATTTTGATCACAGCACAGCCGAACGCACTGCAGGCACAATGTGCCCTGCGATCCCGTGCGGGCGATCGCATTACGTGGCTACGGTACCAGTCGCTTCAATAGCCCGCCACGCCCCCTCCGGCCCGGCAAAAAAGTGAGCCGACCGCAATGCGGGCAGTACGTTCCGGCCAGAAACGCACTGCCTATGGTGTGAACGAGGCCTAAAGCCCAACTCCAGCCAAATGTTTATTATTAAACAAGAAGTGTTACATTATCTCCACACTTTTTGAACGGGAAGGAAATGTCTCAATAACAATAAAATCCTTTTTCTGGTAAAGCTAGGAAGATTGTGACCCACTATCAGGATTTTATTGCTGCCTGTCTCCTTATAAGGGAAATTCCTACTCGCTTCCTGTCCAGGTGACAAGACTGCAGAATAGGGAAATCTACTCTATGGCTACACAGATAGCACTTAAAATCTGAGAAATGTTCTAGCTCTTCCCAAAAATTGTTTTGTCTGTAGTTGGGACTTAACATTAGCTATCAGCGGTTAGCATATCCTATCAGCGAACAATGCAATGAAGGGATCACATGTAGGAGTGTTGCTGATAGGAGAAAATCAGCACAATTTTTGGATGACAAGACACTTTGCAGTTTCGGAGTTTCATGAATCATAAGGTTGGGAAAATTAAAACAAAACAAAACAAGCTGCAGAATTTCTACCACTGCAAAATAGAGAAACCTTGTGAAACGTACACAAGCTGCCGCAGACACTCGGTTCTCATTCGGGACCACCTGTGTTCACAGATGGACGATGTGTTTACACCATCATCTGGCGTATGTACAGAGATCAGTTGTTTAGTAAATAAGATAAACAAGAAATCTCGAGAAACAAAACTGATGTAATATACAGCCATATACAGTCAGGCTTATTTATTATGGAAGCACAAACCTCTGTAATTGTCTGCAAAGTGCATTACTCAATAGCAATAGACAGACAGACAGACAGACAGACAGACAGATAGCCCCATTCATATTTTACTAATGTCTACTGAAATGTGATTGGTTGTGGTGAATTAGTGCTCTGTAAAAACTGAGCTATTAACATTTTCTTCAAGGGCATGTATGGTCAAAAACTAAAAATAACCATATTGATCTAGAAATTTGTAAATGTATTTATTGAAGATGCCCATAGGATGTACCTCCTTGATGCACTGATGAAATTTCACTCAGCGGGACGGTGGGTCATGAGGTGCCGCCCGGATTCCTGATTGGCTAGGAAGTCTGCTTCACTTGTTGCTAGGCAGCATGGCTTCCTGACCAATCAGAAAGCCCGGAGGAGAGTCATGACGTGCCACCCAGCTTCCTGATTGGTTAAGAAGCCAAGCTGCCTACAAACAAGTGAAGCCGGCTTCCTAGCCAATCAGAAAGCTGGGAGATGGGTCATAACTTGGCTGTTTGCATCCAAGTGCATGCACCTGAACCTGCACATCCATTCACATAGGTGTACAGCCGCATTCAGCCACGTGCAGTTGCATCCTGTCATAGGGATCTACAAATTGCTGCACCTGCCCCTTCTGGGAGCAGGTCTCTGCATGGGCTTGCACACCTTACACATCTGCACGCCTGTGTAAATGAGGCCAAATGGTTTATATAGCTTTCTATCCTCCTTTAGTCATTTATAAAAAAAAAGGTTTTACAAAAAAGCTAAACTATGTCACTATGTATCATTGTAAAAACAGTTTCAATGTAATAAATTCAGCTGCATAAGAAAAGAAAAAAATATATAGAGAGTTTTCTTTGAATGTTGGTTTATATAACGCACTAAGAGTTCTGCTTTAGTGGCGATTGCTCCTCCTCTGGGGGTTCCGGCTGCGGTGTGTGTATATGGGGGTGACGTGTGTTTTCTTGGTGTTGCCCTGTGTGTAACTGAACCCCACCCATGGACTGCAGTTACTGCACAGCTACAAGGAAGATGTTATTGTGACTTACACAACACACAGCGTGCCAAGAACATCTTCCAGTAATTCTCTAGTGAACAAAGTCACTCCTAATCCAGCATTTGTTTACTCCATCTCATCTGCCCTCTTTCAGCTTTTTATCTATATTTTATCCTCTTGGAAGCCAGCCAGAGCCACAGCACCATGTAATACTGCTGAGAACACCATCAATGTAAACAAATCAATGCATGGAAATGTCTACAAATGTCACATTGCTTATCTTGCTCCAAGAAACACTAAGCAGCTGTCAGTTCTCCAGCAGAAGTGAAAACAAAGCGGATAGTATTTCTGTGGACTCTCATCTCTTTCTTTTTTTTAATGCAAAACCTAAAAAAACAAAACCTATCTTATTTGCTTTCTTTCAAGATCAACCCACATCCTTCCTCCAGCAGGAAAAGCAGGTGAACAGGGCTCCTGGCCCATGAAATCCACTTCTCCGTCCTTTGCTTTCACTGCGTTCAATTTGTAATGTTTTGGAGAAAACACAGATAAAGACACACAGATGAAAATTTTAAATGTAGATATATAAAAAAAAATCAGGGGGAGTGTCCAGGACATGATGGCGGACGGACGTGTCTAACAAGAGCTAAGACATCGCTACCCGCTTGCGTTATACCCCGGACCAGACAGACTATAAACATATCCACAATTGAGATGGGGAAGAAGACCGGTAAGACAGATGCCGCTAAAACACAGTCAGCCAGTATAAAAAAGTACCTGGCGACGGGAGGACGGGCTCCGGCCACACCGCGTGCTGCGGCCTACCCTGATACGCAGGCCCAGGCCTCCCCACACTCGTCCCCGCTCGGGCAAGAACCGGGATCACCTTGCTGTCACTCGGAATCGGGCGACGATCGGGAATACCCGTTCTCGGCACAGATGGAAGAACTAACGCGCACGCTGCCTACCAAGCGTGATCTGGCAGATATGTTCCGCACACTGGAACAATCTCTTAAGGCAGATATACTATCGCTGCGGGGTGAAGTCACTCACCTCTTGCATAGAGTGGAGGATAACTAACACCGCCTAGACAGCCATGCTGCTGCCATAACGGCTCTGCAATCACATATCCACTCAACTAGCAGGGGACACCGTGAGCTCTCCTATAGGCTAGAGGATCAAGACAACAGGGGGCGCCGCAACAACCTTAGGGTGAGAGGGCTACCCGAGGCGACCGCTGACCAGGACTTAGATGACACTCTTCGCGGTATCTTCAACTGCATCCTCGGTAAGGCGCCCACGGCTCCCCTCATGTTTGATAGGGCACATCGCGCGCTCAGACCTAAGAGCCTGCCGACTGAAACACCCAGGGACATCATATGTCGCCTGCACTACTACGCAGACAAGGAGGCTATACTGGGAAAGCTGCGTGAAACGCCCTTTACAGAATTTGATGGCGCCCGCATCCAAATCTTCCCCAACCTAGCCAGGGAAACTCTCACGCGTCGCAGGGCCCTGCGACCACTATTGGATTTACTGCGAGCACACAACATTCAGTACCGATGGGGCTTCCCTTCATGTCTAATTGCTCGGAAACAGGGCAAAACCTCGCTTCTACGCTTCCCAGAAAATTTGGCGGGCTTCTGCGAATCACTACAAATTGAGAGGCCTCAACTGCCGGGGTGAACCGAAAAGCTGATCACCTTACCTCCGCTACCGGATCACTTATGGAGCTCGGTGGGCGCTTCTACATCCACGGACCGTAGCAACACCTGACCCTGCCTTACAGGAGGTACATATCGCAAGTTGATTCCAGCTAAATAAGAGTATCCATCGATAGATGAGTCTTATGCAACCACTACGAAAAAGTCTGGTTAGTGCTGATAAAAACCATCGAATAGGCACCGGAATATACTACAATAGTTACCTTAAAATGTTTTATTAAGAATATTGATTTAAACATCATATTGTTGTACAGCAAATGCTGTTAAATAGTTAAACTGCTAACGTTTAAACATTGACGGGTGGCGCGTCAGCTCTTCCGGGTACCGACGCACACATGTGTTTTACTGTGCGTGGCTGCCTGGGACCTGACTCGCCGAGCCGTTCCAATCATGGAACTGCCTCGACCCCCACTGAAGATGCCAATGGCTCTATAGAAGTAATTTGTTCTGACATCTTACCTCAATGTCACGAGTTTGTGACATTGTGGAATACTGTAAGGGGCTATGTCCTCCTAATGTTTGTCTACTGTAATGGTTTTTTGCTTCTCTCATCCTTTTTACCATGTACTGCTCTTTCCCAAACTACACCTGCCCCTTCCCTCTCTCTTATCCACTTCAATCCCACCCCTCCCTCTCCTATAAGGTAAGACTCGCTGAATTGTTAGACACAAGGGGGACGTGTGGTGAAATCTAATGGCAGACGTTAAACTAATTAGCTATAATGTTCGAGGCCTTAATACGCCATTTAAAAGACATACTTTATACAGGGAACTGAAAAAACTAGACGGGGACATTGTGTTCCTACAAGAAACACATATTGCACATGAATCCAACGTCAAGTTACGCTCAACACAGTACCCTACTTGGTATTACAGTTCATCGCTCTCCAATAAGAGCAGCGGTGTGGCCATTGGGTTTCACAGACGTCTCTCCTTTTCCCTGCTGGAGTTGAAATGTGATTCTGCGGGGAGATTCCTGTTCCTGAAAGGGAAGATTGGTACACACACATACACCTTGGCGAACGTGTGCGGCCCAAATCAGGCACAGGTTCCCTTTCTTAAGAACGTGCTACACAAATTGGAGGACTTCATGGCAGGGAAGCTGGTCCTGGCAGGGGATCTTAATATCCACCTGGACCCAGCGCTTGACTCCTCGTCTGGACGTTCACACGTCGCCTACAGACAACTGAATGGCTTTAAGACACAATTGCGTAAACTCCAACTTATGGACTCCTGGCGCATCCTACACCCCGGTGATAGAAACTACACAGTTTATTCCCCGGCACACAACACCTACTCCCGCATAGACTATATCTTCATAGAACATAGACTTTTAGATTACCTACAAGACGCTGACATACTAACGACAACATTATCCGACCATGCACCTATAATGACCCTTTTGAGGATACCGGGGGACACTAAACCTCCATATAACTGGAAACTCAATGAACAACTGTTGGCAGACCCCATTGTGGTGTCGGCGATTACTGCAGATATACAGATCTAGAAAGGATTGTCACCAGCACAGCAAAGGTTTTGAAGCAAAAAGTCCTTTATTGACAAATCGCCATCCAATACAAGCGCTCAGAAGCCTGATGAAGGGGTACTGCTGAGACCCCGAAAGCGCTTGTATTGGATGGCGATTTGTCAATAAAGGACTTTTTGCTTCAAAACCTTTGGTGTGCTGGTGACAATCCTTTCTAGATCTGCATTGTTCACGGGGCCGTCCGTGGTCACTACAAGCACCCACTTGCTTGGCAGGTTTACTACTATTCCGGTAAGGAGTGCAGCTGGCTCTTGACTACATGTATTACTGCAGATATACAACACTACTTTACAGACAATGACCAAAAGGAGATGTCCCCTGGGATTCTGTGGGAGGCTCATAAAGCAACAATTAGTGGAGCTTTGATTTCACATGGGGGCCCGTAAAAAAAAGGAACGTACTTGCAAAATAACAGACTTAACAAATAGGATAGCAGAATTAGAAAAGACACACAAGCGAACATTAGCGGACACACACTTACGGATGCTAACAAAAACACGAGAAGAATTAAGATCAGTTCTTCAAACGCAGTATACCCGTTTCTTAAACTACCTGAACCAACAATCATATGAATTTGGTAACAAACCCGGTAGACGCCTGGCCCGACTCTTGCGCGCCCGCCAAGGTATGGGTTTTATAGCTAAAATCAAAGATAGGAATGGTACACTGACTCATCGCACTAAGGACATTGCAAAGACCTTTAAGGAATTTTAAGCGGATCTATACAATGTAAGGCCTAACCCCTCCTCACATCAGAAACAACGTCACAGTGAGCTGATCCGCTCCTACCTATCCCAAATATCCTTTCCAACAATAGAACCTGCTGATCTATTACAATTGGAAGCCCCTATATCTTCCCTTGAACTTCAAACTGCTATTGCCACTTCCCCGACGGGCAAAAGCCCAGGACCGGACGGATTTACAGTCAAATACTATAAGACGTTCCAAACACTTCTTTTACCTTTTTTGACTAAATATGTAAATACGTTCCCACTAGGTACTCCCCCGATACCATCTACTTTACATGCCCATATATCCATATTCCCTAAACCCGATAAAGACCCTTCAGTGTGTGGTAGTTACAGGCCGATATCCCTATTAAACACCGACATTAAATTATACGCCAAAGCTCTAGCCAATAGACTTGCTCACATAATGCCCCAACTGATTGACCCTGATCAAACAGGTTTTATCCCAGGCCGTGAAGCAAGGGATAACACACAATGGGCTATATCCCTCATCCAACATATATCGTCCACTAAAGGCTCAACCATGCTCCTCTCTACAGACGCCGAAAAAGCTTTTGATAGAGTGGACTGGGATTATTTGCTCCTCACCCTAAAACATATAGGATTAGGCCCTAGAATAATTAATTGCATACACTCCCTGTACTCTCACCCAACGGCACAAATTAAAATAAATGGCAATCTGTCCATCTACTTCGAACTCCACAATGGCACTAGGCAGGGATGCCCCTTGTCCCCTATTCTATTTGCAATCTCCCTGGAACCACTCTTAATCTCCATTAGAAAGAATACAGACATTAAGGGGATAGAATTATGTGGCCAAGAACATAAAATAGCGGCATACGCTGATGACATCCTCTTCTTCATTAGACAACCTAGGATCACTATACCAAACCTTCTTAGGGAATTTGATCAATTTGGACTGATATCGAATTTCAAGATTAATTTACATAAATCTGAATTGCTGAATCTCACCACTCCCGCCTCGGAATGTAGAGTACTACGCCAATCCCTTCCATTTTCCTGGCAATCCGAAAAATTAAAATATTTAGGTATATATCTGACCCCTAAATTTTCAGATCTTCTGACCCACAACTATCTTCCTCTCCTGAATAATATTAAATCTGACCTGTCAAGATGGTTAAACAACCAACCATTTTTGTCACTGACGGGTAGGATATCCACTATTAAAATGAATATACTACCCAGAGTGTTATACATACTACAGACAGCACCTATTCCTCTCTCAAGTACATTTCTTAGGACACTACATAAAACAGTAGATAGATTTATCTGGAATCGATCGAGGTCACGAATCTCCCGGCAGACTCTTGTGAGATGTAAGAATGCGGGGGGTTTAGCCTTGCCTGACTTTACATTGTATTACCAGGCTACGGCCATCAACAGAGTGCTGGACTGGACCTACTATAAGGGGATGAAACGGTGGGTTGATATGGAGGAAGCACTAGCAGGCTGCTCTCTATCAACGGTTTGTTGGATTCCCCCGGGACATTGGGAACTTGCTGAAACCACCTCACTCTTAACTAGATCCACTCTAAACATATGGTCAAAACTGTATACGCAACTAATTGGTGCCTATAACTCTCCACTGATGGCTCTATTGGGTCATACATACTTTCTGCCGGGACAGTCGGACTCTGGATTTCGCACTTGGTCTACTACTGAACTTCCTAAACTACACGATGTTATGCAGGACACGGATCTCCTATCCCTACACCAACTACAGAATCGATACGGAACTAAACCACTAGACCCATGGCGCCACCGCCAGTTACATCATTTTGTGTCAACACTCCCCAAGCCGATAAGGTCTTTGCGAGACCTGCACCCCTTGGAATCCCTATTGTCTCAAACCACACCTCCGACACATGGAATATCGCAAATATACAAAACCCTACTCAACTCTAAGACCTCATCAGAGCCGCCATACCTAGCACAATGGAAGAATGAGCTGGGCGTGAAACTGTTAGACCCACAGAAAAAGCTGATTCTGCACCTCAACTCCACTGCCTCCATCAGCACACAGGTGATGGAAGCCTCATATAAGCTCTTAACTAGATGGTACTATATGCCTGATCGTTTACATGCTATGGTGCCTACTCATTCTCCAGACTGTTGGCGGGGATGCGGCTCTAGAGGTACACATAGCCACATATGGTGGAACTGTTCCAGGATCCGTCCTTATTGGCAACAAATCCTTCAACTCATTACCTCAATTACCTCAATCACTGGCGAAACTGCCCCAAACGACCTCTGGTCCTGCTTGCTACACCTACTCCTCGCACCTACAAAAAATCGCTATTGCCCCATTTACTGAATGCTGCAAAATTTCTTATTCCTAAATATTGGAATTCTGCTACAACCCCGTCAGTGAAGGAATGGCTACACAAAGTGGACTACTTATGCTTAATGGAGGACCTTACTCTTTCCAGACAGGACCGCAAGTCCCTATATGAAACTATATGTGCTCCATGGATCACCTTTAAACAGTCGGCCCAATATGTTTCTCTGCTGTGCAGCTGACACACCCCTTCACAGCTACGGCAGCGGCAAGGAGATAGAAGAAGGAGGTGATCACTGAGTAAACAATGAAAAGGGGAGACATGGAACGTCATGGTTTATACATACAGCTAAGATAACACTTATTACTATGCCGTTATGCTACTATAAAAGCATATTTAGGAAATGTGAATGAAACAGCGAGTCGTACACCCCAGCCCCCCCCCCCCCCCCCCCCCCCCCCCCCCCTCCCCCCTCTTTCTTTTTTTTTTTT
>NW_017306859.1:559678-575513 GCF_000935625.1 Nanorana parkeri | reverse complement strand
TTCCTTTCAACTATTTTTCTTTTCATGGTTACTACCTGTCTAAAAACCGCCCAGGCCCAGCTACACTTGGCCGGCAATAACCGGAGGACGGAAAAATATTGATATACGCAACTAACAGCCGGCTGGCCTGCCGGATTTTACAATGTTTCTACAATGTTTTTTGTTTTACAATGTAAGTTAAAATAATATGTGAAATTTTTTTTTCAATAAAATGTGATTTCAAAAAAAAAAAAAAATCAGACAGTTGTAGTCTTCAAGGATAAGTAGTAGAAGGTACAAATAGATACACAGACATTTTTGTAGGAGGTAAACATTTTGGCAGCTTGTTCCAGTTTTTTGCCTCATTTTTGCCAGCACTAATAATTGTAATCCAGCTAAGATCTATACTAAATACACAAATGAAATGTTGGCCATTTCCTCCTGAATCAGCTGAAATCACCTGGCTTGACAAAAATCTATTTTTTTAACTGACTTTTGTTGAAGGAGCAGAGCTGAAAATTGCCAGCCACCGGCAGCCACTGTTTGGGTATTCTGACAGCCATGAGTGCTGTCTGTCTGAATACAATAGCCATCTGGGGAGATCCCTCTATCCCTGCTCTTTAGTGTGGATAGGGAAATCAAGTGATTTTTCAAAATCTTAAAATGTATGGCCAGCTTTACAGTCTATGCAGAATTGTTTCCCCTCCCAGCTGTACATGCTTACCTTCATAACATAATTACCTCCATTCAGCCATGGGAAAACCATGGGAGTGTGCGTGTCGTCGCACATTCATGAAAACATGCACTTAAAAGGAGAACTATGAGGTGAGTGATTTTCACTCAACCTCATAGTTCGAGCCGACGTGTAACAATAAAACTGTCACACGCCAGCTCTATAGATCGGGAAGTGAGTAAACGCATACTGTCGATCGCTCACTTTCTGATCATCTCCCTGCAGAGAGCGGTGACTGCCAGTCACCACTCCCCGCAGGGATTCCCCCCCTCCCTGATCCTCCAGCTCTGGCTGGAGGAACAGAGGAGGAAGGAGGCGGGCACAGCAGGCTCCGACTCTAGACAGGCAGAGCCTGCTATCACTCACTACATACTGAGCTTTGGGTCACGGAATGAGGTTAGTATATGTCCTCCCGTGACCCTAAGTGAACTATGGGATAAAAAGGTTACCCCTTAGCTCTCCTTCAACGCGGAACGCGCTTGCAGTGACATATTCCCAAACATGACAGAGCAAATGCTTTATTTTCCTCCATGTTTGCCCGAGTGTGAACGTGAACAGATGTTGCAGCATATGTGACATGTACCATATTCCTGCATTTGGCACGCGTCCATGGACCCAATGGGTTCAATGGGGATGCGGGCCAAACAAATAGGGGAAACAAACGTCCATTCCCTCGACACCTAGTGTGAATGGGGCCTGATGGATCACGCACAGTCTGGCTGCCTAACTGTCTTTCTTACATATGATCTTGTTGTAAATATGTACATTTAATGAATGTTCGCGCATGTGCTTATAAATAGTAGCGGGAAGAACGTCACAACCATGCTTGGTGCTGGCCTATCTTGAAGGAAAAATAATAGTGAATTTAGGTGGGAAAATTCAAACCTGCAATACTGATTCTCCATACACTGGGCAATTTAATTGAAGGATTGTATTTTAAAGACTTTTTTGTCCAAATCGCTAAGCAGTTGGAAACAAAAAATGGTGTCCCTTGTCCACAAAGAAATCGGATGGAAATGGCCTTTCAGCTAAATTGCTGTAGACTTATTCAATAACCTCCAAAGAAGCTGTCAATTTATAGCCCAGTTTAATGCATAAAATTGAGGTGGTTGATAACACTTGTGGGTGGTAGATTGGTTGGTTTCAGGCAACCACTTTTGATCATATGTTCAGTTCCCTGTTGATCGAAAAGAGCTTGAATTTGCCTGAAGGTTTTCACGTGTAAAAAAATGCAAAATAGCTTGGAGCGGTGGCTACTTTACGACACACGCAGGGACCATGGGGAGCAAAATCACAAATGGTTTGAGGATCTACAGCCGAGGGATACACAAATAAGACTCATTTGTGTTAGTAGTTAAGGTACTTGAATATATTTTTAAGATTTAACTCCTGAGTTTAGGGTCACTTTACCTATTGGCGCAGTCAGTATTGCACGGTACAGTATTGTGTGGTATCACGCATCAATCATTCACCTAAAAACACTCCCGCTCCTGTGTATCTCACTGTTCCACTCTCAGTGGTGATGCCATCTGAACTCCACCCTACACATTACATCAAATTGACTTTTTCAGGGGTGTGGAGTTCAGTGACTTATTGTCTTTTTTCAATACAAAATAGCATCATGTTACCATGGGGACCCATGGTCAGAAAGTAGTTGGGAGAAAAGCAAAAAATCCCAATGTGCCATCCCAGTGTATGTATCAGTGCCCTGAGCTCCTGTTGAGGCTGCGAAAGGTAGGGAACATAAGTAGGGCAACACTCACAAACCTTCACTGGACTCTCCTCTGAGGACCTTCCAGGCTTTGTTGGCTGCAGTACTGAACTTCTGGAACGAGCTCTATAGGGCAAAGAGGTGGCCAGAGCATTTAGGGTGATATTCTGCCTAGTGGAATATGGAACAACAGTGGACTTTGCCCAGTGCTGTGAGTAACTACTTGTACATGAGTTTATTTGCTTTTGGCTCAGTTTTGTGGACCAGTAACAAGTTATATGCCATAATGATTGGTTAAACCCACAATTGTTGTTTTCCATCACTACGTTTCCTTTATACTGGCTTTCCAAAATAACAAACAAGATAATCAAGAGATTGCATATATGTATATAATAACACATTTGGTAGTTAAATAATGCATGTTCATAAATATATGTACATCAGTCCAAAAAGAGGGACAACTGAGGGGAAAAGAGGGACACAGAGATTTGGTTCCAAATTATGGTCAATTAGGAGGTATGCCCAGGGGCGTTTGCCTTGGGCGGCAGTTTTCAGGGGGGGCTGCAAAAATGCCGCCCCAAAACAGTTAGGCAGCCTGGCGGAGGAGGCGGAAGACGTAGAGGAGGCGATTAGAGGTAGAGGAGGAGGCGGCGGTGGAGGAGGTGGAAGAGACAGAGGAGGCGGAACAGCAGGAGAGGGCGAGGTGGAGCCCGGCGAGGCCGGGCAACAAAGCGACGTCGGATCAGGAAGGGACGGGGCCAGGGTGCCGTTGTGCCGTAGGAAGCCGGGTCACTGAAGAGCTGTTGGGCTGTGGAGGAGGGCGGGTCCTGAAGCACCAGTCCAGCGGTGGAGGAGGCCTGGGACCAAGCAGCAGGTAAGAGGATCACACTGCTGTTAAAGGGACCCTGCAGAGCCCAGCATGGATTCTGTACAGCCCACCTGAGAGTCTCGGGTTAACTGTGCAGGATCTGTTGTGGGCTCTGCAGGGTCTCAGGGGGACTTTGCAGGATCTGTGGTGGGCTCTGCGGGGTCTATGGCAGAGCCCATCACAGATCCTGCACAGCCCCCCTGAGATCCTGCAGATTTAGTGTGGGTGGGGTGCCGAGTCTCGTCTTGTCTAGGGCAGCTCCAAACCAGAATACACCACTAGGTATGCCATTAAATATGGCATAACACATAGCCTATGTATTAGAAAAACGAAAGTACAGCTTGTAGTAACATGTGTAATGCAATATGAACTACACAAAATTGTTTATGTTTAGCATTACTTAGCCCTCATTGTTCTCTAAGTCAGACAGATGTTCTTTTCATGACTTATTGCCATAGGTTCTATTGCTCCTGCTATTATCCGTGTCTGTAATAAGGATTATAGCTCTTATGTTTGGTTTACAAAAGTAATATTTCTGTCTTGTGATGTGCTGGAAGACAATCAGTACATTATATTACAGTGGTAGGGAAGTCAATGTGACAACTTTATGACTGGCTGTCCTGAGCAGCAGCAGATAGTAAGGAGTTTGCTGAGTTATTGAAGTATATTGTTTCATGACAGTTGCCACCCATGAAGACTACTTAGCAGAACATTCCAGGGAGCTGCAATGTGCAGTGACAGACGGCTCGGCTGCACATAGGTTTAAATGTGCTGTTACAGCTGTGAGGGGACTAACTTTAGCAGTCATATATCATTAGAGTTTGCTTAAGTGTCCCTTAGAAAAGTCTTTCATCAGACAGCTTTTACCCTCAGTTGCCACCAGTCTGAGCTGTATAAGTCAAATGAACTATCAATTAAATGAGAATATCTAAAGGAAGACATCAATTAAAGTGTGGCTCTATTTTTTCAAAATACAAACACACACACACACACACACACACACACACACAACCAAACCCCCTATCTATCTACCTATCTATCTATCTATCTATCTATCTATCTATCTATCTATCTATCTATCTATCTACTCATGTTTCAGACTTTGAGTGGTAACTTAAGCTGGCTGCCATTACACAGATTGAATTTTGTCAGTTTCCAGCTAAATCAAACAAAATTCAATCTGCTGGAGGCCTGAATTACATGACCCAAAGCGACTAAACTAAATTTTTCGATTGAAAATATTTGGAAAATTGCCAGTCCAACAATGACTGCAGCCAATCAGCTGCAGTCATTGCTTGGATATTAAGACAACTGCAGATGATGGCTGTCACAATACAATAGTTGGCAGGGGAGATTCCCCACCCATACGTTTCAGCCTGTGGGCTGATCCAGAAGAAATCCTACAGTGTATGGCCAGACTTCTAAGCATTCAATGCTAAACCGTAAGAATGATTTTTACAAAGGAACCCGGTGTACTTCTGGAAACTTCTATACCTCAATTCATGACCAAGAGGATGATTACAGGTTGCTCAGATATTCTAACCATGGAGCAGGCACTTGAAGGTAGCTTACAAGGTAAGGTGAGCTCACAAGTTTACTTTATAGCCATATAATAATTCAGTAAACTTAAAGTCCAAAACTGTCAATCTTGTTTTGGATGGACCAGGGAATGGCTAGACTAGGCAAAGACAGGACCGGGCTCTGCAGCTGCAACTAGAAGTATTGGATTTAAAGTGTGTGGATATATAGCGTACGAGGTACATACTCCGCAGTACTGTCACTGATAGAGATGGGCTCGGGCGTGTTCCCCGCCAGGAAGCTGACATCACGTAGTGCCAATCACATGCACTGAGACATTTCCCGATCTCTGCAGCTGCGGACCGGGAAAATGGAATGCATAGCTAGGTGTGTTTTACATATTTTTTTGCTTGAATACATACATATTGCACCCGCCCTCTGCTGCTGTCAATCACTAGAAGGGGACCTGATGGAGAACTTCAGGTCCCCCTCTGCTGATTGGCAGCATCAGAGGGCGGGTGCAATAGCTAGTTTGCTATTGGCTTTTGCAAAGTGAAATAGCCAATAGGAATCTAGCTATTCATTCCTATGGTGGGGGTTTTTTTCTGACTTACGGCGGCCCCCGATTTAAAAAAACAAACAAAAAACAGATCAGAGAAAGGTCCCGACCTTTCCGGGAGAAAGTGTTTCTCCCCCGGCGGCCGAGAGCCACTAGGCGACCCCTGGCAAACCGTCATTCGACCCCCGAGGGGGTCCCGACCCACAGGTTGAGAACCACTGGGCTAGAGCCTTTGTCAGGTTTTTGTTGCTGTCTGTGTCACTATCGAGGAGATTTCTCCCCTCACTACCTCTTCAGATAGAAAGGGATGGAATATCACTTCAATGGAGACACAGACAAAAACACATTTTTAGTTTAGGGATGCTGTCATAAGCTAGAGTGTCCCTATGCTACACTTAGTTGGCAGCAGGGCTGTAGCCAGCCTGAGTTCTAATTGTTATTGTTTTCTGCATTTGTTTTGTTATTGTTATTGCATTTGTTTGGTCCCCCCTAAACTCAGAACATTGTTGGCTTCTACCTGTTGCTGGCCAGTGTTTTCCTGTAGATAGGAGATGAAGAAACAATGTTATGAGTTATGAATATTTATTTCACCCTTGTCAATAGGGATGCACCGATACCAAGTGCCGTACTCGGTTCAAGTACAAGTACAGATACTTCTCCAGCTCCAAGACTAGACTAGAGAAAAATTCAAAAGTTAGGAGGCAGCTGTCATTTCTAAGGAGCACACGGAGCTTCTGGGATTCGTACATCTCTGTTTTAATGTATGATTTTGTTTTTATAAATAGAAATAAAGGGATGCACAGATACCATTTTTGCGAGTACGAGTACTGATACTTGCCCAAGTACATATAGATACAAGTACTGATAAATTTTTGTTTAGTGTCATGTGACAGTTTTTCTAAAACAATACAGACTAATGATTTCAGGACAGTGTTGGAGCGCCAGAGTTAGGTCCCAGCTGCAACTTCTGCAACTCTGGTAGTTCTCATGAAAATGCCAAGTATCGGCACTGGTATCTAAAAAGTATCGGTGCATCCCTACTTGTCAATACTTGGGAGGTTTAGGCCACTGATGTGAGCTGATGAAGAAGATACATTTTTGGGGATCCCTTCTAGAAGAGACTTTGCCTCCTAGGACTTGCCTGCAGAGAAGATTCACTGCAAGGCGATCCCTTGAAGAAGAACTATGTGGTGAGTGAAAATCATAGTTCCAGCCGACGTGTCACAATGAAGCTGTCACACGTCGGCTCAATAGATCGGGAAGTGAGCGAACACATATCGTCGCTTGCTCACTTCTCGATCATCTCCCTGCAGAGAGCGGTGACTGTCAGTCACAGATCCCTGCAGGGATTCCCCCGTTCCCTGTCCGATCCTCCAGTGCTGACTGGCGGAACGGACGGAGAAGGGGGCGGGTACAGCTGGCTCTGCCTCTAGATAGGCAGAGCCAGCTGTCAATCACGGAGCTGGGTGGATCTCAACAGTAATGCCTTCTTCACTCTCAGACCTGTTGCCTGGGGAGGAATCATCAACTTCAGAATCTAGTCACAGGGAATGGGAAATGGGCCTATGCTAGGGCCTGAAAGATCGGAATGTGGCTACAAAAGTGGTGGACCTTCAAAAAGCTTGCGCAGCCAATTGCTTTGTTCTCTCTGTGCCTGTGTAGGGATACTCCAGTTTCCTCCCACACTCCAAAGCCATGCTGGTAGGTTAATTGGCCCCAGTCTAAATTTGCCCTTGTATGTTTGCATGTGAGATAGGGACCTTAGATTGGAAGCGCCGCGTAAATTGTCTGCACTATATAAATATCTAATAAATAAATATGTAGACTTCTCTGGAGTCTCTCCCATCCTTTGGAACTCCTTTCCCCGGTCTGTCCATAAATCTCCTACTCTGTCTGCCTTCAGGCAATCACTAAAGACACATCTCTTCAGGGAAGTCTGTCCCACCTCAAACTAACTACTGGACTATGACTTTCGTAATCAATTCATCTCCACACAGCTACCTCCTCATGTATTACTTGCACCTCCCTTGTAGAGTGTAAGCTCTCATGGGCAGGGCCCATATAATTTTGGCGTGACTTGTATTGTAACTGTAATAATAAACACACTTTCAAGTACTTTTGATGTGCCAGAAATATAGTATGCTCCTATATTCCTTCTTTGACATGACAACTAAGTATATTTTCAGCTCTGAAATCCAAAGCACATGGTGTCAGCCCGGCCTGCCTTATTTCCAATGGATTACAAGGAACACAGGCCTATCCTCATCTCCACCCATCACTTTATCTCCAAAACTCCTCCTTGTGCTCAGGCAGAGAGCCCGGGAAGTTGTCAGCTCACAAGAATTCTGGCAAAAGCAACAGGTATTTTTGCACTTATAAAACCGATATAACAAAGCACTTTTAAATGTATATTTAGCACACCAAAAGGGAGCACATTAGAGCTGTTCATGGTGAGGGTTACATACACTTTAAATGCTCCTTTTTATTCAGTTTGCTTATACCCAAAAGAGAAGAAAATGTAATTTCTTTATTTATTTTACTCCCTTATAGACCTTTTTCTGCAGTGCTCGACATGTGAAACACGAAATGTGACCTACAAATGAATATAGTGTTGGTTTTCAGTATAACATGGAGTTCACAAATGTATCAATGTACTGTTAGTCGCTCTTTTTTTTTTTTTATGACCTTTCCGCAGACATATTGGCCTGACTTTGTGCAAACATTTCTGTGGCATTACACGGCAGACAGTTATCTATAAAGAATAAAATAGAAAAGGACAGAGAAGGATATAAAGGAGTGATAGATAAGTAGTAGTAGTCTAGACAGATGCAAACGCACACACCTGAGGGCTGTTCAAGAAACCATTAATTTTTCTGTAGATGGTAACTGACACTGTTGAAGGTTACTGTATGTGAAAACAATTTTTACAGGCTGAGAAGAGAAGAATTGGCATTCTTTATGAATCACTCATTAAATCTGGTAATCATCAAAGAGCATTGAGTTTATAAGCTATTTATGAGTTTGTAATGAATGGTGCTTTAGAAAATGTAATTGATAATGCACAACAATGTTCAAATAAAGTTGTTTCTTTTTTAACAAAACAGAGCAGAGAGAGTGGACCTTCACCACTGGGAAGATGGATCCAATATATAGGAGGACATAAACTCAAGTGTATGCATGGTTAGCATTGACTGGATGACTGGAACTTCTGGTTCACTTTTGCAATGTTCCAGAATAACCCAACCTCAGAGGAGCTGTAACATTTACTGTCATGTTTTCCTATTGAAATATTAAAACGGTAATCCTAGCATAGCAGCATTGTCTGGATAGTACTGTATATGAAGGTGGTTGCTGCACACCAAATACAATTCCGCCTGGTGTAATTAATACAAACACAAGATCCTCCCTCTGGTGTGTTATACCCCTATGGGCTCTACGATTAAAGGAGAACTATGAGGTGAGTGCTTTTCACTCACCTCATAGTTCTAGCCGACCTGTGACAATGAGACTGTCACAGGTCGGCTCAGTAGATCGGGAGGTGAGCGAACACATACCGGGTTCGCTCGCCTATCGATCCTGTCATGGCTCTCTGCCATAACAGGGGGATGGGCTGGATTCCCCTCTCCCCGCTCCGATCTGCCAGCGCTGACTGGCGGAACGGACGGGGAGGGGGCGGGTACAGCTGGCTCTGCCTCTAGATAGGCAGAGCCAGCTGTCACTCACGCAGCTGGTGGATCCCGTCATCTAAGTCGGGATCCGCTCCGGCTGCGGCATCTCAGTTTACCGCGAGCTTAGGGTAACGGGAGGACGCTAGTTTGTGTCCTCCCGTTACCCTAAGGAGAACTATGGGGAAAAACACTGACCCCATAGTTCTCCTTTAAGCCTTTAGAGGTCATACCTGTCAGAGTGAAGTGCTTATGTGGTCTGGGTTTAGATCAATGGATGGAGCATATGTGTGCCTGGAGCAGGATCGATACTTTCTGTAAGCACAGTCTGGATGTCATGTCTATGACTTATAGACGTTCTCCAGTAGAGAGTTTAACTTTTTCAACTGATTTCACTGATTTACTGCCCTTGGCCCATAAACATCTACAAATAAGCTGAGTGCTATGTGAAGTCTGAGCCCTTATCTGAAATGCATGATGCTCAGATGTAGGCTGTTTGCAAATCTTGGCATTTAGGAATTGTTTTGTCCTAAACTGTTTTGTCTTGTTTAACAACCGAGCTATCAACCAAGCTCATCTAAACCCTATACAGCCCAGTCTTACAATGAAAGTTGATGAGCTGAATAACTCTCTCTATGAATTGTATAAAAAGACTCTGTCCTAAAGAGCAAACATATACATTGTACATTTAGATTGTAAGCTCTCATGGGCCCTCCTTACCATCTTGTCTTCATTTGTATTGTAACTGTACTGTCGTCCTTATATCGTAAAGTGCTGCACAAATTGTTGGCACTATACAGACCTTGTATAATAATAATAAGAATAATACAAAAGTCACCAGGTCTTATTAGTCGAGTATTCAAAGCTTGCGAAATGCAAATTTATGTTTCCCATGGCAGCCAACTTAGCTATCACTAGTCTACTGCAGTTTAATAAATGGTAGGAAGAATCTGCTAGGACAAGCGTCCAGCAGAGAGGCTGGGAAATTGAGCATGAAATGTCTATGAGTATGATAAAGTCCCAACTTGGAAGTAAATTTAAGCAATTCCTGTTGAGCATAAACTTAGGGGTTGATTTATAAATGGGTGCATGCTGTTTGCACGGTACTAAGACGGTACTTAGATGGTGCTAAGGAGTTTAGGAGATTCCTATGCTCCTCAGCAAGATCTAGGGGCGCTAGAGCCATGTGAACTATCTTTATCCCTTCAGCGGCATATCTACATCATCCAACGGAGGCATCTGGAGTTGGATATGGTGCCATTCCCACAAGGACATGACACAGCACCAAGATGCCAGCACTGAAGAATAGTGGCCTGACTGCATGTACTTTTACCTATCTACTAGAGTTCCCTATTACTCCTCTAAAGGCATCAGTAGCTGCTTCCTGCTCTGAGGACGGGGTTCTTCCACCTGGCTACAATGCCCAGCCCACCTTTTACTAACAGAGAGGATTTGCAGGTGGAACTCCAGGTTTCTAAATTCAGAGCTCACATACTGGGGTTCCTTTGGCTGTCAGAACAAAATACAAGTTATAAGAGAGCTGTTTTACCTGCCAAAGAATTTGTTATCCTCTCCATCCAGTCCTGAGATTTACACACATCTGCAGCACCACACAGCCCTGTCTAGCAGGGAATGGTACCTGATTTTTCTGCTGTAGTTTTACTTTCACTTACAGGTTTCCTCAACACCCTTACCCTATGAATGGGCAGAAAAAAGAGAAGCAGCACACTAGTAAGCTCATCTCTCTGTCACTCTCCAGTCACACTTATACACTCCTCCAGTCAGCATGCTCCTGGAATTGCCGCACACTAGGTTCCATGTGCTGCTTTTCCCTCCCATTCTCTGAGCTCTGCTGTAAAAACTGTAAAGTAGACTGCAAGATTCTCATTCCAAGTCTAATTCAGATACTTATACTGCTTGCTTATAAAAGAAAAATACATTTAATGGTGTATTCGTGATTAGCAAGCTGCATTAGTTTGTATGTTTTGTATCTGCCCGGAGTTCCGCTTTAAGTACAAGCATTTGAAGCTAGAAGATACTAGGAAGATATACAGAGTATGTCAAATGTTTGTTTTGCTCACCCACAAGAAACTGCAGACTGTTTTCTACACCCTTTAGCTGAATGCTGAGCTCCAACAAAGACCCAGAAGTTGCTGACGGTATCACAATACAGTTTAGGCAGTGGGATTCTATTTCCATGTGAACTGCGGGGTCACGAGTGGAATCCTCATCAACTTCAAACTTCTAGCCATTGTTTAGCGCTCTTTGAACTCCAACACCTGTCATTTCCACACGCCCGATGGGGCCGCTGCCACTTGTGTAAGCCAACAAAGAAAATATTTTCATGAGCAGCATACATTAAAAGCCAGTCATAACAGTAATGTGATAACAGTGGCTGATGACAGAAATACACACACGGGATTTAGTCTACTATGAATAGTGCTTAAGTGCTATTTCGTTTTTCATCACAACAAACATGTTAGTTATACGCGACTCTGGAAAGTGATGAGACCCAAATTGCCATCGTTTTCAAAATAAAGTGTTTAATGGTCATGGTCAATAAAAAAATTAAATAATAAAAACAGAAATAATACAGGTCATGGGTCATGGGGCAAAAAGGACAAAAGGCAAAAGACTTTCATTTATATTTTCTTTTCCAGGTAATGTTATTTCTTGCCAACAAAGAGCCCCTTGAAGTCTTGGACAACCCCTATTGTATATTAACAACTAGTTTTTTGAGTTGATGGAGTCGATTAGATTTCGTTTCCAAACTGTTAAGTACCCTGTTTACTTATAAACTATCATTTTAAACTATATTCACACTATGCGATTTGGGATTGCTGCGGCAGGAACTCCAAATCTTCAGTTTAGATGCAACTTCTGTCACCCATTCAAGTTAATGACCAGGTGTCAGCGGCCACATCTGTAAGCTGCAGCGATGCGATTAAATGCAGTTTGAAATACATCACTGCTCATGGATGCAGGAGAGCGACATTCAGGATAGTCATCTATTCCACACTGCAAGTAATGTATCACTGCCACTTGCTGGTCATTAACTTGAATGGGTGACATCAGTCGCATCTAAATGGGAGATTTGGGGTTCCTGCCGTACAAATCCCGAATCGCAAAGCGTGAATGAGGTCTTATTGATTGTATGGTAACCACTAGATTACATTGTATTCAACTCTCATATATAAGAATATAGGTAGAGGGTTTGGGCCTTTCTGATAGCACAGATATTTAGGTTGCAGTGATGTCTTGATCTAGATGCTCTTTAAACGCTAAAAACGCTTAACGATATTAAGGGTGTAACATTAATCATGGTCACCTCACAACCCCTAACCTATAACCCCCCTCCCCCTCCCCCCCGCACACACACACGTCTCACCCCCCACTTATCTGAATCATGAGGTTCTTCTCTCTGCAGGCTGCTACTCTTTTTTAATTAGGCTCCACACACAGAGCCACGTCATCCATTCACAGATCCTTTGACAGGATCTATGATTGAATAAACCACAAGTCCCATCAGCCAACGCAGTTCTCAATACAAGTGTGGTGACATCACGATTCTTATAGTCATTTGACACTTCCTACCATCCATGTTACTGATAAAGGTGGACTTTACCTTTAAGTTAGTATTAAACTCGCAAACTATTTTTCAATAAGGAATCCTGATGAAACAAATATACATTGCCCAGCAAAGTATTTCTTAAAATCTGTGCCCAAACACTTACAGTCATCATGTTCCTGAACAGTTCAAACTCTCTCAGCTTCCCTGAATTTCCTGTACAGTACAAGATCACAAGGGACTGCCCATCTACTATACTGGAGACCAGAGGAAGAAGGAGCAGGGGGGAGGGAAGCGGCTTGCCTTACTGTGCCTGTGTGTTTTTAGAGACACACACAGATTACTAGCACACACAAGGGTGGCTCCATAGGGCATAGGACAAAGGAAAGAAGCCACCCTTAAACAGGATATCAGGGCCAATGCTCAGTGGATCAGCTGATTCTGCAGGAAACTAAAACTTATAAACATTACGGAGCAGCATCTATTGTAAGGGATTTAATCAGCATTTGAAATATCTTAAAAACCTTTTGACTTTGATATCACTTTAAAATAAAACTGACCAACATTTTTCCAAACTGAGCATGCTGTGCTTGCAGGACCCAAATGCCGAATGATTTTTCTAATGAAGCATCTTTCTGTACACACACTGGAGGGATCTTGCATGTTTGTTCCTATGGAGGTGGGTGGAACATTACAGGCTCCAGAATGTCCAGGTGGTGGACAATAGTAATTTGCTAGGAAAATCAATCACAACCAATCAACCAGGAGCATCACCAGGCCGGGTGTCACCCGGTGTGGCCGCCGGGTAGCTTCCGGGACATACGTCATTACGTACGCATGTAATGACACCGCGCGCACTTGACTGCGAGCAGCCATCTTGGTGATGGACGCCGGCAAAGAGAGGAGGGGACTTTCATCCAGCAGTATAATGTATGCCGCCGAGTCCCCTCCTCTCTCATGCAGCTTTTCGGCTCTCTGACCATGCCCGAGAACCAAATTGGCATAACATCAGGCAGTTAAGTCTAGGGTTTCTTTTACAAAATTGTTATTATTTCAACACGTATACAACATAGGATGCAAGAAAACAGTAAATGGAGGTCACAAAAGAATATCTGTACAGCACAATATGTGGCGTTATCAATACTTTTGTACATTTCAGAAAGATTGATAGAATGGAAGAGTAGCTGCCTATGACACCACTAGTCTCTGAACAACCCCCAGGTATATATATCACATCACATTAGCCAAGATAACATGCCTTACGTCACGTGTGGATACAAAGCAAGGGAAGTGAGCACAAGGATACTCAGCACTACACATCCAAAAGGTAACCCTTAGGGGGGCTAAAGTTATGTAGGAGGTGTGCTGGGAGAAACTAGGACAGAAAAGAAGAGAAACAATCAAGTTCAAAGAACAAAGAGTAGCAGACGAAGAAGGTGCCTTGGGTGCAAAAGTTGAGAAAGAGTGTAGGAAACAGGGGAGGGGGGTACAACTTGGCTTGCCAGGACAGAGACAGGCATGGTTAAAGGTGTAGAAGTATATGATTAAACCGACAAGATTTAGGGTACTCTACCCAAGGCACCATGTTTACAGAAATTTTGAATGGGTATCATTATATATAGCTTAGCCTCTCATTATCATGGTACCGTGATTCTTCTTTCCCAAAGTTCAGGGTGTACTATTGCCAGGATCTATCAGTTTGTCTAGTGGCTAAGAAAATATGTGTAGCAACCCCCTGACCCCCAAAGGTATGGTAGGGACCTCAGAGAAAGGATGGGTTTAGATGTCACCTGAGGGATGAGTTCTTAGGCGGTTGTGGGATGTAAATGTAAAGACTCCTGACTCATTGCGAGTTCCAAGCCCAATTACAGCTTCTCTGCCACCTTCTGCAGACAAAGTTACTCCCTGGTTCCAGACACAGCTTCTCCCATCAGCCAGCAAGACAGCTGCAGACTTCGACCCTGCATCTCCATCCCTGACCATCTGCAAGCTGCAGGGCTAGTCAAACAGCACATCTGTCAGGGTCTCTCACACTTCCTCCTCCAGTCGGCTGCAGTATGTTTGGCACTGTTGTTCCTCTTTGGTGCCCTCTTATGACCAAACTCTTAAACATCATCATTCTGCAACTACTGACAAACCCATGACAAATTCCTGTCTCAGAGTGATGATGCAAACACCAGGTCGCTATTTAGCTTGTCCATTCGGTTTCCGCACTTGCATGTGTTCTGATGTATCTGAGTCTAGTTGTTCCTGTTCTCCATGTTTGACCCTGGCTCTGGCTGACTGATCTCCTGTTTCCTAACGCCGGGTATTGTTTCCGTTCATCCTGCTCTCAGTGTTCACTGACCAGGCTTGGCTGACTTCCCGCTTTGGCAACTGACCCCTGGCTTGGCACTGACAACATCCTGGACTTTCTCTATTGTTTTTTGCCATTTATTGTTGTTTTCATTAAACTCTTTATTTTTTAAACCTGCAATTTTAGTTTCTGTCTGGTTTCTTGGTTCCCTAACAACATCACATCACGCCCCCTTCCCCAGGCAGGAGCCCAGCGGGGAAAGAGAGCCTCGCAAGGTCAGCCCTGAAAATGTCCTCCCCCAACTTGCACCACTGGCCAAATAACAGTTTCAAAATGTATAAAAAAAAGTTTAAACACAACTAAAATAAAAAATAATGATATATTTTTTTCAGAAATGCATTTTTATTGAGTTTTGTACAGAGACAAAATAATATGGATACAATAACAGAAACAAAGGACGTACATACAGCACATAAACCGTGGTCTCATAAATTATATATATTATGTCCGGGCCTTAGAGCATAGAAGGCACTCATGGCGTAGGCAACTATGAAATCCCTGAGCTAGGCACAATGTAAAGATCGCCTAATTTTAGCCGACGAATCGACGATGGAAAACGATGACAACGTTTTCCATCGTCGATTTGAATCGACTTAATCGAATAATTGTTGCAGCTCTAGTGTAGGCAACTATGAAATCCCTGAGCTAGGCACAATGTAAAGATCGCCACCATGTTAGGCTAAGACCATCACCTCGCTGTCGGAGGCGTGTCATATCAGAGGAACAGGCAACCGGTGGACACGTAGACAAAGTGACCAAGGCATTGCACAGGTAACATTTATTACAGACAAACCGGAAAATAGAACGAGAATAAAACAGCGAGGGTATACAGAAACATGAAAAAGAAGGGAGGGGGAAGGGGGGAGCGTGAAAATAAG
>NW_017306859.1:534296-559379 GCF_000935625.1 Nanorana parkeri | reverse complement strand
GGGGGGGGGAGAGAAGAAAAAACGAGGAGGGGGGGGAAGGTCGGAGATGTCCACGCACCTCTATAGTAAGTGATTGGTGGAACGCGGGGGGGACCTACGAAGGTAACCCCAGGCTGGTTGGAGTGTTAGAGGGATCTACTCAGACTCACATCAGCGTCCGAAACACCTCTGTATCTAGGAACATAATCCACGGCCTCCATCTGGTCAGATAGGCATCACATCGGTCAGCTCTCTCTGCAATGAGCTCCTCCGATCGCATCAGGCGGCATATCTGTGTTGTCCATTCCGCAACTGATGGGATGACAGTGGAGTTCCAATGGCGAGGGATTAAAGCTCTGGCAGCAATGATAAAGAATCTAAGCAGTGATTTCTTCACCTTAGAGATAGAGCCCGGAAAGACCGATAATAGAGCCATCTCAGGCGTAATGTGCAGATCAATGGAAGTAACTCTGGAGTAGACACGTGATATAACTCGCCAAAAGGGCAGAAGCAGAGGGCAACTCCACCACACATGGGCCAACGTGCCAGGTCCAGCCTGGCATCTCCAGCAGTTGTCCGGGTACGTGGAGGAGATCTGGTGCATTCTGACTGGGGACCTATACCATCGGGTCAACAGTTTAAAGTTCCGTTCTTGTGCATAAGTTGACATACAGAGTTTGTGTGTAAAGCATAGACATTTGTGATGATCATCCTCCGAGAGGACGATTCCCAACTCCTGTTCCCAAGCGGAAGAGAAGTACAGGGAATCTCCGCTGTGCGCGGTGATTAAAGCTTGGTAAAGTAGCGAAACTGGGTGTTGGATTGGTAGACCAGAGGCACACAGGTCCTCAAAAAAAGTGAGAGGCCTGTAGAGAGCGCCCGATACAGACAATGCGTCCACAAAATGTCGGAGTTGAAAGTAGGCCAGCCATGAAGATCGCGGAAGCGGGTTGGGGCCAGAGAGTGATGCTAGTGGCTGCAGGGCTGTTCCCGACAGACACTGAGATACATAACAAGGTTCAGAGACCTTCCAGCACAAAAAGGTGGGAACTCCATACCCTGCCGGGAAATCCGGGTTGGCAAGGATCGGGGTCATGGGGCCCCGAGACGTAGATAAGTTATATCTGGACATCGTGGTGTTCCAAACCCGTAACACTAGGGGCAGGAAAATAATTATATATTTTTAAAAATAAAACCCATCATACAGTTTTCCCCTTAAAAGCAGGACTGTGGTGTCCTATAGCTTTCTTCATTTGGAAATGTGAACACTGCAGGGAAACTGATACTAAGAAATAAATCTGTTTGCATCACTTGGAGTTTTTATATCTTAAATATCAAGAGTGGATGGGACAAATCTACACATAAATCACACATTATACAACAAAAACAATAAAATAAAATGAATGGTTCAGTGGAAGCTCGGATCATTTTATTAATGACATAACTCATTAAGCAATTGGAAAATAAAACAGCCAACGGGACAAATGTTACCACCACCACAGACTGCCTCCAAAAAAAAGCCATAAAACATTGTAAAAACAAAAAGCTTCAGTAGTTCTGAAAAGCAGGAAACACATAAGTTCCCTAATGATTGCAGTGCTGTCTTTGTAGAGAAAACACATTAATAACCTGCGACTGCACAGATTCACATTGACTTGGTGTCAGGCAGCTGTGCTGGAAAATGGTTTAGCTGGCCAAAGCTGTTTTAGAAATAATCGGTTCTGCAGCTGATATTTATACAGACACACAGGGGAATTGTTCTGAATTACTAGTGACCCAAATCCAAACATGAATAAGGAGAACTTATCTGTCCGCGGTCACTCGCTGTTTTATTACGCTATTATCTTCCCAGAGCGTTGGACCCGGGACAATAGAAAAGTGTACTGTTTCCAGGACTGGATGGTTGAGGTGACTTAGGTCAGAAGCATGAAATAACAAGAGATTAGGGCTGAGGGGAGATATGACGCGTAGCACCCACAGTTTACACTGCGGGAAAATCCAAGCGGAGATCTGGCCAGGAAAACATGCTGGGTATTTAAAGTGAACCCGTGTTCCATTTTGAACTTCTAAAAGTAAAAATCCTCCCTAAAGGCATACATACACGATGCCTGTCACCTTTATTAACCAGGAATTCGTCTTCTGTGTCCTCCTCTGATTAAGTTTTACTTTGTTACTGGGGCTTGACTTTGCCTGATGGCTAATCTCCATCAACTGCCATCCTCCTGTCCAATGACCATACCCCTGTTGGCCACTGTAGCAGTCTCATTGCACACTGACTTCATGTTGTATGTGCTCTTAGGCCCAGAGGAAGCAGAAAGAATAAAATGAAAAGCTACAACTTGGAAATGCTGCTATCAATGTCTTCAAATGTCTGTGTGAAAGCTATTGTGAAAGCCATATCACGAGGTTCAGAGTTTGACATTTTAAGCTTAAGGCCACCGATTAAAAAAATAATAAATGCAAACATATTCATAAAAGAAAAAATTGTGCATTCATTATTTTTTGCTTTGGAACCTGTTGGTTGGTTTTGGTATATCTGTTCCATAAGTGGAAAACAATATCGACTGATCCTGCTAAAAACCTTATTAGCAGATCATGTGCTCTCTGAAAGTTATCAGTTAGCATTGTTCCCAGTTCTCTCTGTGGACTACAGAACACTTCCCCCTGTGTTTTGTAGATGTTGAGAGAAAAGGTAATCTGTAGTCGTAAAGCACTCCCTGACCTAGAGTAACAACGCTGCCCTTTCATAGATACAGTGCGGTGAGTGAGCGTTGCCAACCTAGGATGAGAGGTGGGTTACTGGCAGGATCAACAGGTGAAAATAAAGAAACATACCTTGATAAAAGAAACCTTAGGCATGCAGCCACCCAGGGCTGTCCCTATACTATTCGCCGCTTGAGGTCAGGGGAAGGGGGGATTGCTGGCAGTGGATGCTCGTTCCCAAAGGAGGGGTGTTGGTGCTACCTCTGGGCCCAGTGGCTCTGTCCAGCGTCCAGTTCAGCTCACTGGATAGAAGGGGAAATCCTCCGCACACCTTGCAGCAATCCAGGCCTATGTAGACAATGGTGCTTGTAGTGATGAACACGGATGGCACCGTGCAGACACAATGTAGGAAGAGGAATCACCAGCACCAGTAGAATAATCCAGCATGTCTATTTATTGGACATAGACGTCACACAATCACAAGAGCCAACGGTTCGAGACCATGCAGTGCATTCTCTTCATCAGGGCATAAACCAAAAATGGCATTGCTGTATAAAGTACTGCTGAGATTTGTAGTCCTCTATAGAGGGTGCTATTCTGCATTGCTGCAATGCAGAATGGGACCTGCTATATAGAACAACAAATACCAGCTGTACTTTATAAAGCAATGCCATCAATTGGGCTACAAAAAATATAGATTTTATTTATTAACTTACCTTCACCTCCTCTGCTTTCTGGTGGCGGAGGCAGCAGAAAACCACCACTGTGTGTGTGTCCATCTCAGCGCGTCCGTGTACTCAGGCGGCTGTTTGCTGGGTCCTCACGGCCAGGGCCCAGGGCTGTGCCTGCAGGCTTTTTTATCATTCTCGGCTCCCTCCACAGTTTTCGGCGGCCGACGGGCCCCCTCATCTCTGCGCCAGGAGTGTTGGGTCTTTCCGACACTCCCGGCACAGAGACGAGGAAGCGCGTCGGCCGCCGAAAACTGTGGAGGGAGCCGAGAAAAAAAAAGCCTGCAGGCACTGCAGGGGGCAGCCCTGGGCATCGGCCGTGAGGATCCAGCAAACAGCCGCCTGAGTACACGGGCGCGTTGAGACGGACACACACACAGGGGAGGTGCTGAGATGGACACACACACAGGACACAGGGGGCCCGTCAGCCGCCGTTCACCAATGTGATCAATGGACACTCCCGGCGCAGACATGGGGGGGGTGGGGGCACGCCGCATACCGATCCGATGGTAACCGGCGGGTGGACACCACGGGCCCCCCATCTCAGCCCCAGGGCTGTGTTTGAATGGATACTGCCCTCCCCTGTAGGCTCAGGCCCCGGTAGTTCCGCCACTGCTTATCCCACTGGGTCAATATCCCCTCCTTTCTTTGCTGGCTTCCATCATCAAGATGGCTGCTGGCAGTGTAGTACATCACTGCGCAAGTGTGATGACGTCAGATCACGGGCGTCATAAGGCACACGCCGCAGCCACACTGGGTTACACCTGCCCTGTTGCTGCTGGTGTTGTATTATTAATTACAGTATCAATACTTTATGTATGTGATGTCAAGAGGCCCTGCCTCGTGCCATTCATGTCCATTTCCTGAATGAAGTAGAAATAAGTAATCACTGTGCTTTGTTTGGGAAAAACTGAGGAAAAAGCCTTTGTCAGTGATGTCAGCACTGTAACAGTAATTTGGGATGAATCTTGCAGCCCGAGTTGTAGAATTATAAATAGATCTGTAAGGGCGTTTGTATGGAATATACAACTCAGAACCTTTCTGCTTTCTGTATTTCCAGCACCGCATGATAGGAGCAATATTTCACCTAAACAGGAGAAAGTGAGCAGATGCTCCAGCTGCCAGCCTTGTCTCAGGAAAATAATGGTGGCTCCAAACTATTAGGGGTATTTTTATAAACAATCTGCAGAGCCATTTGCCCTGCATTTTTTTCTGAACATTAATTCTGTGCAAATAGACACAAAAACAAACTTTCTTAGTTATATATTTTTTTCAGGGTGAATGTATGTAATGTAAAACTGGATTTTGTCCACTAGATGGAGCTGAATACAACAGGAGATAAATACTAATTCATTTGTATATAAGTGCTACATCAGTTCAACATGACTGTTTTATTTGATTTCCATTTATTTCTCTCTCTCCCTAACAACCAGTCAAACCTTTTTGGCTTTACTTCTCTTTTCGGTGACAAGAGTACATACTGATGTACTCCTGTAACCCCAAGTCAGCAGATAGTGAGTTAATGCCCGCTATATGCTGATAGCGCTGAGCCGCACTGCAGCCAGTAAGAATTCAGACAATATTGTCAGGATCCACCCTGGATGCCTGATTGACACCTGGCCATGCATCTCTAGAGCCAGAGCCAGCTGTACCCACCCCTCCTCTGTATATCCAGCCAATAAGTGCTGGAGGAACAGAGAGGGGGGATCCCTGCAGGGAGTGGTGACAGACTGAGTGATCAGCGGTTACATGATTGCTCATAGAGCTGATGTGTTTCAACAGCCGTTTCCCATGCCAGCGCTAAGTAGTGGGGAGAGTATATTTTACACTCCCCATACTTCTCCTTTAATCTAGGGATCTCCCGTTTTTCAAAAAGCTCACGTATGAAAACTGTAGCAAGGAAACATGGAGCCAAAGTAGAACTGCATCCATTCACTGAGCTGACATGGAACATGCTGAAAGGAGGAGAAAGATGACTTATCACTGTCTTGCTGCTCTTTCCTGGTCCAATCACAGGTCAGGAGCAGGAAGGTTATTATTGCTTACCTTCTTTAGAGACAAGTCAAGTTACCAATCTGCCTCTACCGTCTGATGGGGCTATGGATATCTCAGAAGTGCATAGCCGCAAAGACAAACCCTGTTGCAGTTCAAACAGCTACATATATAAAGTATATACTGTGTGTGTATATCTATATATATATCATCTGTGTATTTAGCGGTTTACTTGGAGTTCAGTCTTATGCTCCAATTTTTATTTGAACCAACCTTTGGAAGTTAGCCGGGAAAGGTGGTCTGCAAAAAAATAAATAAAATATCATATGAAACCATTCAATGATTGATTACAGTTAGTTGTACTTGGCAATGTCTTGGATTCTATGTCGTATTGTTGCCAAAAGATAGTTCAGTCTAAGGCCTTACAGAGAGAGAACTCATAGCTCAGGCCGCTGCGGCCTACGGCTGCAGTGACTTGTTTATGCTTTGGACAGAATTGACCACTTTTTGTTTTTTAGACAGATTAACCTGACTGCTCAACTCAACGGGTCAGTGGCTGGGAAACAAACAAACTTCACTGCATATTTCCCCTGTCATGGTATGCATGTCAATGTGGAATCTGAAAGGGCACTTAAGTGATATTTATTGTACAGTGCCAATTAAAGAACAATGGTCTGAAAACATAAATACACTTCAGAAAACAAAAACATTCGTATAACCTGTCACATTTCAAGGACGTGTAACACTGAAATAAAAAAAAATCTAAATATATATACTGTATATACTGTATGCAAAAGTATCCTTTCTTGAAAAAGAACATCTTTATAGTAATGTAATGTTACAGTGCACAGTTCTACATGGATGTTTTAGGCAAAATAAGGCTTTAAAATGAATCAGTTCAAGCATGAATAAAGCACATCTGAACCCAAAAACAACTATGACAAACATTGCAGCTTATCAGTCTTTAGATGAGATGGCTGCATTTGTTTTGATCTTTCCCTTTATTTTCACTTGGTAATCCAGCAAATAACAAATTTCCTGGCTTAGGTGGCTACACTCACTCCTTCACTCACTCCTTCACTGTATCTATGGAGGGAGGCATTGTTTTCTCCCAGGCTGGACTACTAATATTACTATTATTATTATTATTCAGGATTTATATAGCACCAACCGTTTGTGCAGCACTTTACAATATAAGGAAGACGTTACAGTTACAATACAAATCAAGAAAAAATGGTTAGGAGAGTCCTGCCCGTGAGAGCTTACAATCTAAAAAGCAGAGGGGACAGTTAGGGTGATCCTTTGAGACAAGGTTGGAGATATAGCAGGGGGCAGAGTTGTGGATGGCTTTGTAAATGGTTTTTAATATTCAGAATTTTATCCTTTGGGCGATTGGAAGCCAGTGCAGGGATCGGTAGAGAGAGGTTGCAGACACTGAGCGGTTGGTTAGGTGGATGAGTCTAGCAGCTGCATTCATGATAGACAGAAGAGGGGATAGCCTGTGTAGAGGTAGGCCAATAAGGAGGGAGTTGCAATAGACGAGATGAGAGATAACAAGTGAGTGGATGAGTAGCTTTGTGGTTTCATTGGTAAGGAAGGGGCGTATTTTGTAGGCATTTTTATAGTGCCGACAACTTATGCAGAACTTATGTAGTCGCACATTCACATCAATCCCTACCCTCAACGAGCTTACAATCTAAGGTCCCTATCTTACACACACAGGGCCAATTTAGACAGGAGCCAATTAACTTACCAGCATGTCTTTCAAGTGTGGAAGGAAACTGGAGTACCCAGAGGAGACCCACGCAAGCACAGGAAGAATATGCAAACTCTTGAAGATAGTGTCCTGATTGGGATTTGAATCGGGGACCCCCAGTGCTGCAAGGCAGAAGTGCTAACCAAGCTTGTCTCTCAATTCCTTTAATGTCTTCAGAACAAGAAGTTCTGCAGTTGCGAAGTTCTGAAGACTATACAGACATTGTGGAGCAGTAACATTCACATCAATGGTTGACTTGGCAGGATGTAACATCTGCCAATAGCAACATGATCTAAACTTTTTGCAGCAAAGCATTGTGGGAACGGCAATGTGTAGTGCTAACTTGTCAGAGGGCAGCTGGGTAGTGGTAAAAACATGAATCAACTACCTGTATCTACTGCCACGTGGCTGACTGAGTGAACAAGGCCTAAAGAAACAAATCACAAAAGCAAAAAAAAAAAAAAAAGTTGGATTCATTACAATTTTAACAGATATGAAGTGTTGTAACATTGACATTCCTGTGTAAAAACATTGACTTTCACACATACCACTCTTTGGGATAAATAAATATTGAGTTAATGTTTGAAAGAGACAGTAAACTACTTACTGGAAAAAGATAACATCACTTTTTGGATGTAACACAGGTGTATTGTTTGTCACTGATAACAGGAACTGCAAAAAAAAAAGTATGCGACCTATGAGGCTCCTTTACTTTATTTAGCCCCGGATTTGTGGAAAGGCCTCCTTGACCTGGGTCCTGGGATGAGACTAAAACACATTCAGGGTGGGCTACAGATTTGCCATGATTTCTGATTTATTGGTGATAAGCAGAATGAGTCTCCCAAACTGTAATGTGACCAATATCAACTTACACTAGACCCATTTCCATTATCCTGGATAAACTGGGTGGTTTAGGATAGCACCCAAAATGTCACTGGACTCTTTGGGCCTTGTTTTAAATGTATCTTACATCAGGGTCGCCAAAGACAACTCTATATTATTAAATAGAAATTCCAATGACCGGTTAAATTGCAATCATAGCCAACACTTTTTGTTTAGAAGTACAGAAGGGTTAAAACCTCTATCAGATTTTTTGCTGTCTGTGTCCCACTAAGGAAATGTCCCTTAATTTCCTGTGGGCAACTGAACATTTGTCCCCAATTAAAGATTTACCCTCTTTTGTTCTGGTGACCTCTGTGGTACCGAGCAGAATAGAAAAAGTAGAAAAAAAGGAGAAAATGATTGGGCGGAGCTAGCAGTGACAGCTAGCTCCACCCAACTGTTTTCTATTGGACGGGACCAGCTGTCATTACAATGAGAGCTTCTCGGAGCCGGTGGTGATATCATAGCTGGCTCCGACAAGCTCTCATGACAGTCCAGCGTCCCCTGGTTACTAGGTAACCAGGAGATGCTGAATTGTCATTATACACTGAGAACCTGGCGGAGCCGCCATGATATCACAGCGGCTCCGCCGGGTTCTCAGTGTAATGACAGATCAGCGTCTCCTGGTTACGTCAGGGATGCTGATCTGTCTCTGCATGCAAGTGGCCAGAGCCAGCCGTGAGATGACGGCTGGCTCCGCCAAGCTGTCAGTAGCAGGTTTTCGGCCGGCCGTTCCAGCTTTCACCTTGGCTCAGTCGAGCAGAAGCATATGCCTTTGGCTCGACTCAGCCGCTCGGCCAACTTCGGGAGCTGTACGTGCTATAGTGAATAGCCCGTACAGCAGCCCTTCGGTTCTACTCAACTGAAGGGGTCATGGGGTCATGGGGACTCTATGTCCTCAATTTCTTTTTCTATTTCAAAAGGGAAATGTCAGGGGTCTGTTTAGACCCCAAATATTTCACTGTAGCCCCCCCCCATCCCCCTCCCAACAGTAAAAAAAAATAATACAAAATTATTAAAAAATAAATGTAAAAAATGTAAAAAAAATTAAAATAAAAAAAGGAAAACAAAATAAAATTATTTTAAAATAAATAAAAAAATGTGTAAAAAATAAAACTAATAAAAAAAAGCACAACCCCTCCCTTCCCAACATAACATACACATATTGTGGTGCACACCTTGCACATGCGCTGCAGTGCATTGTTAGAACGCTTCGCAGTGCATGATTTTTTTTTCTTTTTTTTTCTTTTAAAAAAAACATTAAATTAACTGTGGAAGCGCATGTCAAAGCTTCGTGACGCATTGCCATGCATCGTGATACCTTGTGTTGCAATTAAATATACACCTGTATCATTTTATCAGAACACCAACACAGCGTAAAAACAATTTTTTACATAAGTTGCTTATTTACAGTTTTGCGTACCTTCATTTTTTTTCTCCTTTTCACAAAAAGCCACAATTACAAATTTGCTAATATTTTTTATTTATTAACTCAATACAGTTTTATCTTTTAGAAAAAAAAAATTTGTTGTGCACGGATACTAATTTTGGCGTGTTTTAACAATTGAATTGTGTATTTTTATCGGTTTCATAATAATTTGAGAAACATTTGCGCAATTATCGCAGGGCCTACAAATTTAGTATCACCATCTTTTTATTCTACCGGGTCTGCGATTTCAGAAAATATATGGTTTTACCTTTTCGCAAAAATGGCGTGGCCAGCTGATTTGAAAAATGTTCCAGAGGGCTTGGCAGCGAAAGGGTTAATTGTACTTTGGAATTTTTCAGAATAGTGTGCAGGCCTATGTATAATCCTGCCCCAAAGAAACAACTAGAAAGGTCATAAATATTTGTAAAAGTTAAAGTTAACATTTGGGAGTCTATTTATAAACAATTCACACAACACACATTCACCATGTGAATCACTGTGAATGTTTGTTCTGAGCGAATAGAAGCAAAAATGGACATTCTATGTATTTTTCTCTTTTCAGGTGGAATGTAGTGTAATATAACACTTTGGCCAGTAGATGGAGCTGAGGAGCATAGGAAATAAGTATTTATTTTATATGCTCTTCAGTTCCATCTATTGTCCATAATGTGTTATAAAATTAAATTACATTTTATAGAAAAAGTCAAACTATGCATTACGAATGTCCCAATACCGATACTAGTATAGGTATCAGAACCGATAGTGGGCATTTTCAGGAGTATTTGTACTCCTGAGAATGTCCCAATACTAAAGGCTGATACCGTCCCTTTACATTTTTAAAACTGATCAGCTGCCGAGGTTCTGCGCTTGTGGGGATCTCGGTAGCCTGCTGGGGACTTGGCTGTAGCTGTCCTGGGCAGTGCCTGCCTGGCCCCATATCTTCTTCTCCTTCCCGGCGCAGGCACAGCCAAGAACAGCCCCGCAGCGATCAAACAGCCCCGGAGTCGACGGAAGATAGCGCCTGACCGTTTAGCCCGGCGCCCACCTGGTGTGATGGAAACACAGCCCTGTTGACATCTGTACCTGGTTCGATGCAATAGCAGCCCTGATGACATCTGTACGCAGGCTGGTGAGATGCAAATGCAGCCCTGATGACATCTGTACGCAGGCTGGTGAGATGCAAATGCAGCCCTGGTGACATCTGTACACAGGCTAGTGAGAAGCAAACACAGCCCTGGTCACATCTGTATGCAGCCCAGTGAGACGTAAACACAGCCCTGGTCACATCTGTATGCAGCCTGGTGAGACGTAAACACAGCCCTGGTGACATCTGTATGCAGCCTGGTGAGAAGCAAACGCAGCCCTGGTGACATCTGTATGCAGCCTGGTGAGAAGCAAACGCAGCCCTGGTGAGAAGCTGCCTTTAAGAAAAATTATCGGTAATTGGTATCGGCAAGTACCTGAGGGAAAGTACTTGGTCTTACAAAAATGGCATTAGGTCATCCCTTCTATGCTTTTATAATCAGTTGTCTATAGCTGTGGATCTACTAATTGTTTTGATAGTTTTTACTGTAGGTAACCTCTGCCTATGCCTATGCTCTTTTCATCATACGTGTGTGTGCATTGAGCGGGTCTTTTCTGCCCGTGCGTGCCCGTCAGATGCTGCAGTGCCGTCCGTCCGTTTTTTTACTACGGGCGGACGGCAAGAGGTTAAATAGCTCAGATTTATGATGGATTTTCTTCAATGTCCGAATGTATGCTGAGACAGAAATAAAACCAAAGCTTTCACCCAGTCTGCCATGGGTGTCAGACCTCTGTGAGATAACTTGACTTAGAAAACAAACATGAGCAGTCTCTTCCTGGCACACAGTAGTCCTGCACACACCCATCTTCTTCCAGACAGTCACAGGATTATTATGACCTGATCTTGTGATATATTCTCTTCTCTTAATAGCTGCATTCTCAATGCCTACATTTATACACTGCCTTTCCCTATAGGTTACACATTAACCTTGCAGCTTGACTGCCAACATATTTTAATTTGAACCTAAAACCTATAAGGAAAACTTTAATTGCACGCAGATGGTTATGTAGCAATTGCCCCGGTGACTCCAGACAGTAATCTGAACTGTCAGGAACAGCCGCGGTGTTCATTATTGAAATATTTCTGGGATTTTCATGTTGTCCATTACGTTTTCCTTTTCTTCAGAACCGAGCCCTTAGGTAACCTTATTCCAAGCAGTCTTTTGATCGTCATGTGAGTTAAGCGTACCAGCCAGCGTCACCTCAAGTGAGACTCTGCAAAAAAATACATGATGTTAAAGGAGAATACAGGGCAAACGTAAAAACCTCAGAACATAAATTGATTTAATAAATTAAATGGGTTCTACAACCAGAAATACATACAATAACTACAAGAGAAAATTGACCATTAAAGTTAGATATGAGGTTGGTCTTTCGTCTGCGTACTGCAACATACCTCAATACCTGCTATAACAGCAGCAAATCATCCAATAACACAATGCTGGCATGTGTAGATACATGTTTACTTTATTTTAATTTTTTGCCCAGAGTTTTCTCTTGCAATCTTTCTTAGTAGTGTGTGTTGCCATTCCTTGCACACCAGCTGGAGGACTGACAAATTGCTCAATTGTTCTTTAATTGTGTTTTAAGGGCTTGTTCACACCAAATGCAGACCAGATCTGCATGAGTTACTGCACATGCAGTGCAGTGTGTTTTGCAGCGTTTTTGCCGTGTTCCGGGCCATTTTGCATGCGTTTTGGTGCACTAAAGAGCAGAAAAAATAGGACATGATGCACTTTTCCCACATGCTCTGGAACTGAACGCTCTGGTGTGAACTAGAGCCCAAAATACCATTGGAATACATTGAACGCAGTTTTGATCCGTTCTGTAACTGCTCTGCTCTGCACCTGCTCTGCGCTTGGTGTGAACTAGCCCTCAGTGTGTGTATTTTGTGTTGTGTTCAGTTTGCTGCATTTTAATTGTTAACAATGAAGCAAAACAAGCGCTACATTACAAGAAAATGTAGCAGTAAAATGTGCAATAAATACATGCACTAGGCTGCAGAAGTTTTTCAATGTAATAGTGTGAATCCAGAAGATTGGTGAGATCTTTAAAAGAGTTCTAGGGTCCCAGATTATACTGTCCTCGTATAACATCAGCATTGTAAGAGGGATACAAAGAGTTGCTTTTGATAATGCAGTCAAAGCTTACTGGAAATAATCCCTTTTATGTAATGAGTGCTGCCTTCCGTCTGCCCATCACTATCAACAACTTCCTGCATTCCCAGTGTGCTTTGCATCTCTTTACCTGCTGCTTGATGTGATGCAATCTCCATTTCTCAAGACTACATATCCCATCATGCATTGCTTCCAGCAATTTTAATGTTACATTGTTCAGACATTGATTTGTAGGTCAGAGGGCAGACTTAGTTAGAGTGGTGACACAAGGAAGTGCCTTTCCACAGGGCTGGGTGAAACTGTGTCACTGCATTAAAGAAGTACATCCTATGGGCATCTTCAATAAGTAAGTTTACAAATATCTAGATTGATATGGTAATTAGGAATAGGAAATTTAAAATAGAAATACATATGTATTTTTAATTTTTGATCATATATAGATAGTAATTCTGACAATGCTCTCCATGTTCCAAGAGGCAGAGTTGAGACTACTTAGGGATAAAACTCAGAAAGGTCAGTCTCACGATTCATAGTACGGAATAGGGTTGCCACCCGTCCGGTTTTCAGCTGGACAGTTCGGTTTTGGTGTGTTGTGTCCAGGTGCAAAACACGCAGTGCCGATACTTGAAATTTTCTGACAGGTGCGGCTGCCGAGGTCCAGCAACCGCACCGCCCGGATCTTCCTCTGAGCTGTGGGCAGCCGGTGCCTGTTTACAGGTGCTTGCAGCTCAAAGAAAGATTCGGGTTTGAGGGAGATGTGGCTGCCGAGATCACACTTGACTAGGACCTCGGCAGCCGCATCTGTGATTGCTCCTCCTCTCTTCTAACTCTGTTGATCTATCACATAGGTAAGACCGAGGAGATGTTCCTCTATGTGATAGATCACCAGAGTTATTAGAGCAGCCCGGCTATGTAGAACCCCATGCAGCTTGAAGGGAAGAGGCATGAAGAGGCGGGGTTATATAAATAGTCAAGCTGCAGGGGGAATGAAGATTTACAGTAGAATGTAATTCAACACAACGCCGCTCCCTGATACCGTGCTGCCCACCTGAAGACCCCCTGGTGAGACACCATAGCCCAGACAGCACTTATGTCACACAAGCCCACCAGAGTGTCGCACAGCCCACCCGAGAGTTGCACAGCCCACCTGAGTGTCGCACAGCCCACCCAAGAGTCGCACACCCCGCCCAAATGTCACACAACCCACCCGAGAGATGCACAGCCCGCTCGAGTGTCGCCCACCCGCGAATCATACAACCCTCCTGAGTGTCACACAGCCCACCCAAGTGTCACACAGCCCACCCGAGAGTCGCACTGCCAGCACAAACCACCAGGCCACCAGAAGACATCAGGGCGCGAACCCAGAACAGCACAGCTTATGTAGCTTAACATTATTTTGTATTGCTGCATAATGTATCGCTGGGATTTGTACTTCTCTACAGCTTGTCTTCTTACTTCCTCCCCTAGCTGCCTCTCCTCACTCTCTCCTCTATATTCTCCAAAAAAAAACATTGCGGCGCACGGTGCTAGAGTGTTTGGGTTTAACTTGAAAAAAGTACATAAAACAACATAGTGGTAGACAGCAGCCACCATAACTGTATATTTTTTGGGTCTCCTTTTAATGTAAAGAGAGGAGCCTGCATCTGTAGAGAGACATCCTGTTGGCACATGCTTGCTATATATTACCGGAGTTCAGGAAACCACTTAATAGACTGTGAGGTGACCTTGATCTGGAATAGGTTCAAGGTCATCCTAGCAGACATCAAGTATCTGATTACAACATCATACTTACTGCCTTGCTTCACAGGCACAACACCTCTTTTCACCCAAATCTCCTATACAGAATTTCCTATTCTCCCTCCCTGTCCTGTTATACAGATTTGTGCTGAACTGGCTTCTGGGAGTCTTTGTTCTGCTTCTCAGAATAATCTCAAACTTGTGTTACGGTCAATGTTGATGGTTTTATTTAGTTCACATGTAGATAATCAGTTCCTGTAACCGATCTTTGTATTTGAACTTCTAGTGAATTGTGGCTCAGGAAACACTTCCGTCTGCAGTACATTTCTATCCCATTTCTCGGGCAAATATATGAAATGTTTTCAATTTTTGCATTTACTTATTTTGCAATCAAGACAAGGAAGTCTATTTTGTGATCTCAAAAGTCTAAAACCTCAGCTCACCCTAAACTAATGTTTCCATATTGGGCGGATAGTGGTGAGTTGGATCTCCCGCTGAGTTCTTAAAGTCATATTAAAGTTCAAATGTTTTTAAGCTATTTCATATGCTGATGAAATCTCTTACAATTGATGCTGTTCCTCGATGTTTAAAAGGAGCACTGGCCCCGATTTCCTGGTTTAGGGTGGCTCTTTTCCCCCGCAGGGTCCTAGGGAGCCACCCTTGTGTGTGCTAGTAAGCTGTGTGTGTCTTCACAAACACACAGACATAGCAAGGCAAACCATTATCCTCTTCTTTCCCTCCTCCTCCCTTCTTCATGCTAGTAGACAAAAGTCTACTAGAGACTGCTCTGTCCCTTCTGATCTTGTACTGGGCAGCAGATGCAGAGAAGCCAAGCTGAGAGAATTGGAGGCAACTGTTTGGAAGCATGATGATTAAGTGCTTGACCAAAATTTAAAGAAATACTTTGCTGAGCGATATATATTTGTTTGATTCATAATTGAAATAAAGTTTGAGAGTTTATTACTACTTTAATTTTAAGGACTTTGGTGGCAAGGTCACAGATCTGCCCACCTACTGCCAGAAGTCTCAATCTTTTATTGAAGTGTTCTTTAGTTTAGTAAAGGCATAGTCTACATATTGGTAAAGCGGCGTCATGAACAGGCATGCTACATGAAAAAACAACAGGATACTGTAGGGAGAAGCACATTGCACATCAGATAAGGGGGAGGGGATTGCATGGTCACAAAGGTGGAGTATTCCTTTAAGCTGAATTGCAGAGGATAATTGAAGCTTTGCACAGGCTGGATGCAGAGCCAAGAAATCCAATTATAGGATCACACCACTAAAATTCTTGAGAGGTATAGGAGCCAGTGCATAATATAATATATTGCAGCTTACCAGTCCTTAGATGTCATGTCTGCATTTGTTTTGTTTCTACTACAGGTATATATAGCGCTGACAATTTTACATCACATCAGTCCCTGCCCCCAAAGAGCTTACAATCTAAGGTCCCTATCTCACATGCATACATACATGGCTGATTTAGACAGGAGCCAATTAACCTTTTGGAAAGTAGGAGGAGTACCCAGAGGAAACCCACGGAGAACATGCAAACTCCTTGCAGACAGTGTCTTAACCAGGATTCAAACCTGAGACCCCCAGTGCTGCAAGATAGAAGTGCTAACCACTACTCCACTGTGCTGTTGTTTTGCTTTATTTTCACCTGATCGTCCTGCAAGTAATCCTGTCCTATGGTGACAACTCTCCCTTACTATACTGTATCTATGGAGGAGCGTCATTGTCACCCTAGTACATGAAATATATAACAACTACAGAACACCTCCTCCTCTCCTCATCACCAAAACATACAGTGAAGGTTGTCTGTAGTCTACAGAGCTAAACTGGGCAGAGATGATTACACTGGTTGGGATTTCAGTGCAGCAAAGGAAGAGAGCACAGCAAGTTACAAGTTCAATGCATAACTGACAGGATCAACCGGTATTTTTTGCTCCTATCAAACACGTATAACAAAATTATTTTAATGTTTTATATAACATGTCAAATGGGAGCAAATAGGTTCATTGTTGGGGTTTTCATACAGTATCATTCATTTTTTCGCCCGCAGCATACAGGTAGGTTAATTGGCATCTGAACAAAATGTAGCCCTGAAATATGGAGAAGGGTTTACATATACCCAAATAGAAATGGCTTCTCATGCAAGCTTTGCACCTCAATTCTGAATCATATAAAACAATCCCTAACCCATAAAACACTTAACATCCAATGTTTAACCTCCTGCCTTATCACACATCTCCCAGCACATAAACACAATAAAACATGCCACACTAATGCAATTATTAGCCACCCACTGGTGACCCCCCACCCCCAACCTAGGTAGAAATGAGTCTTTGCATTTGTGCAAATAATTACACAGTATATGAATATCGGAGTTTATTCACGTATGTATATCTAGAAAAAGCTACATTGACATACAGACCACCAAATAGGTAAAAGGGAATGGTTTCATACTTTCTACATCTTCTGCATCCCTTCAGTCCTCCTGCTGAAATTACCCACAAATGTCAAAAGGTGGCCAGGAGAGGGAAACAAAATACACAAGGCAATGATGATTTTCCCCCCACTACCTGTCTGCTCTGGGCTCATGGGTGCCATTATGGTAAATACAGCCATATGCACACCAACTGCAGCTGCTATGTCTATTATTATGTTAAGTACATCCATTTATGGTTCCATATACATTTATTAGGGTCTTAAGACTGCATGAACATGTCATGGATGGATGACTGGATGACATGGCAATCTGGGTGATTTCCAGTACTAACCCAATGAACCATCTGATGTCTGTTTCTCTCAGCCCTGCAGATTCTTTTATAATCTAGTCTTGTTTTCTGGCCTTATGGGGAATGTGTTTTTTTCCAATAAATAAAAGACAACACTTCTAATAAACTCAGACAGTGTTCTCTCAGTTTGGTAAATGTGCTATAAATGGATCTATGGGTGGTGTTGTGGCCACCTATCTATGCACAGGAACACCTGTCCACTCATATATCTAGAGCAGTTCATATATGGTCAAAGGTATAGCTCTATTTTGGGAACCAAGTGTCTCATCTCAGTGCCCTGCTCAGCAAATCAAACACTGCTATATATTTGTCTACTTTAGAGACCCAAAAACTATTCTTTGCTGCAGTTCCTAACTTTTGATGGCTGTCATTAGAAAGCCAAAAAGTTAGAACGCCAAACATTAATGGAGAACTATTGGTAAATATCAAAGACTCAAATTAATATTAATAATTATTGTAATGTATTATTACTAATGTATTCATTTGTGTAATTATTAAAAGGTATCGAAATCTGTTTCCATATTATAATCCTGTATACCGTTGCTCAGTAGGACACTTACTAAATAAAGAAGCCTGTAGACAGCAGGATGAGCTAATAAGTGTGCTGATGTTCCTTCACGGTGGGTTCATAACCAAACTGTGGTGCTTAACGGTAGGGAAGATTGTGAGGTCAGCGACCTGGCTATGCTGTCTGGCAGGGGTGAGTACATTTCAAGAGTGGTTGAACATAATTATGAACCTGTTTCCTCACATATATTTGAACTGTCTATTTTGCTGCATGCCTATAGGTCTGCTTAATTTCCTAAGCGATGTAAATGCATTCTGCCATAAGGCTAGGTTACTTTCTCCCAGCAAACAGCAAAGTGAATTGCTGATTGCAATCCGTGAAGAATTGAACAAGCTGCAAATGCAAATATCATGGAAAATATTGACAACAAAACTCTGTGTGGATATACAGCACTGGGGTCATAGGTTTAATTCCCAGTAAGGATACTGCTTGCAAGGAAATTGTATCTTCTCCTCGTCTTAGTAATATCACCTTCGCACACCATACCGATGTATCCAGAATCCAACGAGTGGTGAAACAAGTGGTAGATGGCGCCACAGTATACAATCTAGAACAGTGGTTGCCAACCGGTGGTCCGTGGACCACTGGTGGTCCGCGAGAACATTTTGGTGGTCCCCGGGCCCCTCTGATGCCGTGCAAGCTGGGCCGTCAATGAAGCGGCACGGAGGCTCTGGAGCTGCCTCTCACTGACCCAAGCAGCGGCTGTCACGAGGAATGCGCGGCTCTCAGTACAGTGCGGGCTCTGCAGGAGGCGGAGCATCTCGTTAGTACCCGGACTGAGCAGGCTGCAGGACATAGAAAAAGAGGGGAGAAGCCAGGCAATAGTGGCTCAGTTTGGGGGAAGGGGAGGCACGGGGTGGTTGGGGGCAGTGCTGAAGCTAGGGGGGGCATGTGCCCCGGGAGCCACCGGCAGGGCCAGTGGCAGATTCGATAGGGGGGGAAACAATTAATATTATTAATGAGCCGGCACCGCTCCCTCCCTCCACCAGCACTGCCACTCCTGCAGGCACACCCGCACCTATGTATGTATGTATAGATATATTCTCATATTTTTTTGTTTCCTCATATATAAATATATTCTCGTGTGTGTGTGTGTGTATGTATATATACAGGGCTCGAAAAATCCACTCGTCCCCTCGTCTGTGACGAGTGGACGGTGGAGCCCGACGAGCAGCTTCCTGGCCGGCCGTTGTAATTACACGGCCGGCCGGGAGCTTAACACAGTCAAGCGATTAGAATCATAGAAAAATAAAAAAGCATTAAAAAATTAAAAAAGAAAAAACATTTTTAAGTCCCCGCCCCCCACATACACACGTAGATATGCGTCGGGTGCGCCTACGTGCGAAAACGACGATTGCGCCTATTGTGCCGCACATGTTACATATCGCCGCAAATGTCAGAGTGAGAGCAATAATTCTAGAGCCATTAATCACTGATAACACTAAACTGATGAGCAGTAAAAGCATTTTAATAGTCACGTATGGACGTTTTTTGCGATTTTGCGGGCGCACGCAATTTTAAGGCTTGACATGTTTGGTGTCTATTTACCCGACGTGACCCCGATTTTTATGTTGTACTAAAAATATGGGTAAGAATAAATGTTTTATAACATAGGGAAACTTTTTTTTTTTTTTAACATTTATTGTACTTTTTTCATTATATAATTTAAAAAAATAACCCCCCGTGGGGGTCACAAAACAAAGCTCTATCTGTCCCCAAAATTTTTTAACATATATTGCAAGGCTATAGTCCGGTCATGCTGACTGGTGACATTTTTGACTGACTGGTGAGACACCGCCAAATTTTTCAAGCCCTGTATATATATATATATACACACACACACACACACACACACAAATATGAGATTATATTTATATATGAGGAAACAAAAAATATGAGAATATATATATATTTTTTAAAAATTCATCTTAGTGGTCCGCAGGATTTAAAATTATGAATTTAGTGGTACATGAGGTCCGAAAGGTTGGCGACCGCTTTTCTAGAAGATGTGTTGTCTGCACACCATTCTGCTTCAGAATAGCATAACTTTATTCGTATTCCTTCAGCATGACAGATGGATGCAACATTTCGGAGCCTTGACAAGCTGTTTGACGAAGGGGCCCTGTAAGGCTTCGAAGCGCTGCATCCATATGTCATGCTGAAGGAATACGAATAAAGATGATATTCAGAATCAGAATGGTGTGCAGACAACATATCTTCTAGACTCTTCTCTTGTTTGTCCTGGTTCCTTCTGGGTCAAAAAACAAAATATACTTCACTCAGCTCTTTGCTTTCCTGTCTTCTGGATCTCGTTTTTGGAATACTAGATTGGGGTGATCTTGATGGAGCTTTACACCCTACTTACCATGCTATAGCATTGCTACACTATTTTAGCTTATTGGTTTCTACTTGAAATCTGCTGAACAAGACCAATGTATGTGAATGTCTGAGTAATCAGTAAGTTCCAAGCCTGTAGGCCAGAGGCTCATGGTTCTATGCATTATGTAAAAAACAGCATCAAATATCAGCAATATACAAATATATATATATACTGTATATATATATAACAAATAAAAATATTTATCTTGTGATTATACTTGACCATTACCGGCATTACATTCATGGTATTTTTCTTCTGGCATTAAATCCTATATATTGTGAATACCCTCCCTAGAATCTGGCACTATTCAAATATGTGCGCACATTCCATGACATTCCTAGCGTTTCCTTTTTATCTATATGGCAGAGAATGGTAGGAGTAATGAGCCTTAAATTCAAAAGGGTGCTATTGTTTTAATACCATGTGACAGCAAACATTTTTCAGAGGAACCATCCAAGATTACAAATGGGTGAGAGAAAACAATGCTATAATCTCACCTCTACATTGTATCTGTTCCAGGACAGTATCTCCATGTTCCAGCTGGGTAGTGGTTTGGCAGGAGAATTTCAATTGTTACTTTTCCAATTACCCTGCTAACTTTAACTTACGTCAGGTTTAGATTTCTGTAAATGTTAGGGGTCAGTCATCCCAAACCGATATTTCCTTTTTTGGTAAATACTGGAGACATAAACAAACTGACAGTTTCTTCTATGTCTGAGGGACTGCATTGATGAAATTTCATATAGTGGTTATGAGAGGCGCCCACTCTCCCTGTTAGAATTTTTATTTTATATTATGAAGAAGCAGCAGGAGAAGCTGGAACATGCAACGATGGACAGGAACAACTAAAACTCAGAGATGGAAAGGATTAGAAGTCATTAGACATTAAGGTGAAGACCTACCCGTTGGGGTATCCAAGGATCAGGGTCCATCTATATCTATAACCAGGACTGTAGCTACCAGGGGCGAGTGAGGCACTTGCTTTAAGCGCAGCTGAGAGGGGGCACAGCCAGGTCTCTCTTGTTGCCATGGCGAGCATAGGGCGCCACTGGAAACAGGGGCGCCAGCAGTAGGCTAACACAGCCGTGTCTTGGCATGGAGAAGAGCAGCGGCACAGACTCCAGCTTCTAATCAGATTCCCGCTGCTCACCCCCACCTGTATGGGCAGAGTATTAAAAAAATTTCATTAGTTTCGTTAAACGAAACAAATTTTTATGTTATTTTGGATTTGGTCACCAGCACATTCTGCGCATGCGTGCCACCATCCTGGAGGTGGGGCGCAGAGCCAGCACACGTCTGTTGGGGGGCACAATTTTCTGTTCTTGCCTCAGGCGCAAAAGGAGAAAGCTACGGCTCTGTCTATAACCACTTTTGGCCAGACTTATTCTTTTAATGGAATACAATTTTGTACAGTAGGCTAACTATGTTTTCATCACCAGGTTCCACAATAGAACATTTTCAAGCAGTCAGTCTTCTGGCTGTACTACTACAAATTGGTGCTTACCCTTTTACTTGTTCTTTTCTGAACGCTCCACCACCAAAGTTTTTCCATTCTCTGTGATTTCAAGGAGGGAGTTTGAGGAAGTTAAAGGGAGGTAAAGTCTGTTCTAACAAAGGCTTAAAGATCAAGAAGCTTGGCTTCTTGCATTGTATGATAATGCGAAGAAACTCAGTCAGTGATAGGATGCTGTCAATCAAAAGGCCATCTCCTTTGCAGAGTGAGGTCGGGAATAAAGAGGAGTGAGCTATCAAAGTCTGTATCTCAGTTTCTACTTCACACAGAAGCATGGGAGAATAAAGCAACATACACTGTGGGAGTTATGTGACTGAGCTGTGAAAAAATAATAGCTCACTCCTGTGATGGAGTACAATCTCATGTTTAGTTTACTAACAAGAGCAATCTTCGAGTGGTGGCTACTTTACAACACACATGGGCACCATGGGGAGCAAAGGTAGCCACCCTCCAGAAGGAAGGACAGTGTCAATACAAATTCAGAAATTATTTGAGGATCTACAGCTGAGTGATACCCAAATAAGCTATATTTTTATCTCAAAGTCTTTTATTTGTTTTTAAGAAATAACAACATCTATACATAGACAGACAAACAATTCGAACAGCCATTTCCCAAATCCTCTACCTTCCCCCCATATGTAACACCCCCAATACATCTTAAAAAGGTGGCCGAGCAGAGCTATATAAATAAACACTTAAATACATACATTATTACGTAACATTCATCTCTCCCAGACCTATACATATCTATCTTTATGATCGTATTTTTAAATTACCTAAAAAAAAAAAAGAAAAAGAAGAAAAAAAAAACCCCAAGAATTTAATCAAAACAAAGGATATATATATATATATATTCCACTATTCTACACCCTACCGTTTCCCCTAGTATCATATATCCTTTACCCCATTATACTTCAATAAAGGAAAAACAGAATATTGAGGAGCTTATATGCTTCTACGTAAATTCAACCCTTCTTTTCTACACTAACTTCATATATCATTACTCACACCGTTGTATTTCATCCAGGGAGACCATACTAGCTCAAATCTCTTTTCACTATCTCCGAGCCTACTATTCATCCTCTCATGTATCATGATCCATGACATTTTTGATTTAAGCTGTTTGAAGGAGACAGTTGGTGTCTTCCAGGCTTTCGCTATATTAATTTTAGCTGCCAAGAGAAAAAAAGAGATTAGGCTATCCTGCGCCTTAGTGATCCCTGGAATCGGGAAATTCAACAGTGCAAATTGAGCCTCCCTTGGAACATGAACCCCTAAGATTCTATATATAAGTGCATATACCCTATTCCAAAAGGGCTTAATTTTAGGGCATTGCCACCATATATGATATATCGTACCCGGATGTATACATCCCCTGAAGCAGGCTGACGACACATTCGGGTAAATCTTGGCCAACCTAGAAGGGACCAAGTACCACCTAGCCATTACTTTATAGTTTGCTTCTATCAAAGATACGTTAATTAACCCCAGGGCACCCCGCTTACAGCAGCGTTGCCAGGCCTCCCTAGGGATGTCAATTTCCAGATCTCGTTCCCATGCTTTCATATATGAGGATCTACAGCTGAGTGATACCCAAATAAGCTATATTTTTGTTAATAGTTAGGGTATTTGAATGCATTTTTAATATTTAACTCCTGAGTTTAGTGTTATTCACCCTAGAGTTCTAAGAGAACTTTGAGGTATAGTTGTTGACCTATTAACTGCTTTTTGTAATCAATCTCAACAGGAGAAGTTCCCTCATGGCTGGCATACAGCACAACTATGTACCAATCCACAAGAAGGGAAGCTCGCAAACTACAGGCCAGTAAGTTTAACATCTGTACTAGTAAAATGAAGGGAATCACTCCTAAAAAAAAATGGTCAATCATCATTTAAAAACAAACAACTTGCTGTACCCAAAACAGTACGACTTTATTGGGGGTAGATCATGTCAGACTAATCGGACAGATTTTTTTTTTTTTACTATATCACAAATGTTTGGGACCAGGGTGGTACTATGGATATGGTCCATTTTGATTTCAGCAAAGCTTTTGATATGGTTCAACATACAATCCTGTGGTCTTAATAAATGAGAATACAGCCAATCAAATAACAGAAAACTCGCACCACAGGCAATTTTTTGCTTCATGCCTTAGCAAGGTTGATAGCTTCTTAACTGGCAAAATTTTGGCTCAGCCAGAAAAATTAACTGAATTCAGGTGATCCATCCACTTGCTTTTCACAGACTTGCCAATCTCTTTCTAGACTTGCTAGACTCCTTTTGTGCTCACTTGTGCGCTCTTTGTGTGAGCTTTGTGTTTGTCTGCGAATGAGCACGGTCGCAGGGCAACTTGAGGGAGACAGAGATCCTATTCTTGCACTCGTGGCTTTTCTTCCTCTTTTCACCAAGACACAATTTACCAAATCTGCAACCTAGGGTCAAGCTGTGTAAAACAAGAAGGAGGCACAAGACTCTTTGTTTACTCCCACCAAACTGACAAAGTGGCTGAGAGTTATCTGCCACCGAGATAAATGTTTAAAGCAGGTCATCAATAGAAAGGCATAAATAGAATGTTCTGATGTAAACATGGCTCCTATAATAACCAACACAATACTACTGGGGAAAACACAGGAAAAGCCTTGCCATGAATGCATAAGCACAAAATGACCCATGCCTTTAATAAACAACATGTAAGTGTTCATGGTTAACTATCCAGAGACAATGCTATCATCAGGCACTACACTCTACCTTTTGAATTCCAGGTCTACCATTACTGAATATTATAAACATGTTTTCAAAAGATAAAGAACATTTTGCTTAAAAAAGTGCAATCTGTCAAAGAAATGTAAATGCAGTAATCGGAACTTTGTGACTGTCCCAAAGTGTTTTTAAACCCTAATAATGAACTACTCTTATTGGCTCTCTTTTGATCTGTTATGTACAGTATATCTTTAATCATTCCAAGATTGCTGTACGTATATATACATTGTCGTCCTGAAGTGGTTATAGCAAGATCATGGCTGCTGCTGCTGCAGCCATGCTTTTTTCATCAGGCAGAGCTTGTTCTTTACAAGTGATAAGGGTGGCTCTATAGCTGCATGAGCACTCTTGTGAGACAATTGTCACCTATAACAAGAAGGGCCTGAATAAGGATCTTTATCACAAGATCACCAGGCACACTAGAGGATGCAGTAGTGATGTAGGGGCAGGCCCGGCGCTACCGCAAGGCAAGCGGCCGCCTGACGGCGCTGCAGGGTGAGGGCGGAAAAAACAGGGCATTTTGACAAGTACTTCTCAAAATGCCCCGATGCTTGCGCTATGTTTTTGTTTTTTTCACTTACCTTCGGTGTGGGAGAGCAGCGGCGAGTCAGCGCTGGTCCGGTGGGAGGAGCTCCTGGTGGGGTCCTAATTTAG
>NW_017306859.1:515734-533903 GCF_000935625.1 Nanorana parkeri | reverse complement strand
GGGGGCGCAAAAATGTGTAGGGAAAAATCCTAGCACTGGCCCTGTAGAGGGGTCAGCAAGAGGAACCACTGATCAAGTGGGGAGGAGAAGGGGGGCGAAAGACCAAGGAATCCGGCAAGCATCAGTTTCTGAGGAGACATTGGATGGGATTTCTCTTTATTAGAGCGGTGTTCAGTGGTTCAGACAGGAGAAGTATTTACAGTCTTCTTTGCTGGTTACTCTTTAATTTTTACTTTCATTTAAAAGAGTTGCTATAAACCTGTATAAGTACAGCAGCACTACAGGTTTTAATATTACATAATGGCCTAAAGCACATAGGTCACTGCATAAAAAAGCGCAAACTAAACCCATAGCTGCACTGTAGCTAATTTTAGGTGCCATAATTACCTCTAAATGTTGTGGCTGACACCCCAATCCATTACTCCAGCTTCATTAGGTGTTCCAGTCAATCTTTGTGTGTATAAGCACTTTTTGTTTCATTCCCCATAAGGGTAGACAGGCAGAGTTGGAACCCCTCATAAAGGCCTTGGCAGGTGTGCAGACCGAGGAACTCAAGCAAGGATATGTACTGATATCCCATTGCACACCTGACTGATATAACCCTTTTGCTTCCTTGCAGGTGCTGCAGTAACAAGAGGATGGTGCAGCATAGATGCAAAGTGAATAAGTGAAGTCACCAGCAACCATCATCTTCATCATCAAGAACGGCTTTATTGACATTAACCGATCACGATATCACAACATAAAGCAATGTTTCGAGACCACAGAGGGTCCCTTCATCAGGTAAGGTAGTGATGTCACATCACCCGATGAAGGGTATGTCATAGATGTGTCATAAATAGTGTCCCCAAGAGTTTGTGATGGGGTTTAACTCTTTAGCAACTACAAAAACCAGAAAAATCTGTTATGGGTGACATTTTAAAAGCTAAACTCCAGGCACATACAGTATAACACAAGACCAATTAATACAGGAATGTATTCATTGAAAAATCAATAAATGTATTTTTTTATTCAACTCATATATTAACCTGAATGAAGTGGGTATTAAGCTGTTTTCTTGGACTTCAGTTTTAACTTATAATTGTCATTTTAAAAATTTCCTCTCCTATCTAAATAGAAATTCTAAAAATATTTGTCTCTCATACCACATTGACCAACACAAATTAAGTTTTTTGGATGTTGAAGTTTTTTCCGAGGAACAACAGTTAATGGTGAAGTCTTTTTTCAAAGATACTGACAGAAATGGATATCTCCCCACTTCCAGCTGCCATCATCCATCATGGATATATAATATCCCTAGAGGGCAGTTTGTAAGGATGCGACGTAATTGCACAAAAGACTTGCATTTTGAAGAACAATCTAAAGTACTTAAGAATAGATTCCTACAGAAAGGGTACACTGAAGATTTTTTAGATGCAGAATGCCAAAAAGTGGCGAGAATGGACCGTAGCTGCATTTTAGCAGAAAGAACAGAAAAAGCCCCCCGCGAGGAAGAAAATAAGTTCAATGGAGCCATTATTATGGATTATAATATCCAGTATAAGGACATAGAAAAAATTATTAAAAAACATTGGAATGTACTTAACCTAGATGTTCAGATATCGGGCATTTTGCCAGACAAACCTAAATTTATTTACAGGAAGACCACCAGTTTGAAGGAAAGAGTGGTTAAAAGTGTCGTAGATCCTCCCCAAAAGAAAAATTGGTTAATTTTCCCTCATTTGACAGGATTTTATTCATGTAGACATTGCTATGCATGTATGCATACTAAAGGAAATCCTAGAAAAAGAACTAGTTTTGAGCTAACGGTTACAAAAGATACCCACAACATTAGAGATTTTATATCATGTGACACAGAAGGGGTCATATATGGGTTACAGTGCCCCTGTGGCCTACAATATATTGGTCGCACTACCCGCAAGTTAGCCATTCGTGTAAGAGAACACATATACAACATCAAACGTGGTTTCAAAGATCACTCAGTCTCTCTACATTTTAAAAAATGTCATAATAAGAACCCCGCAGGCTTACAATTTTGGGGTATCGAACGAGCTAAGAAAAATTGGAGGGGAGGGAACTGGAAAAGAAGTTTGGCCAAAAAGGAATCTGAGTGGATCTTTAGAGCTAAAACATTAGTCCCCACAGGTCTCAACATAGGTTTCGACCTGAACTGTTTTATTGCGGATACATAAATTTTCAGTGTGAATTTTAATGGAGGGATTATGATATCTGCCTTTATAGCTTCAGTGTACATAAATCTTGATGTCATAAAAGGGAGGGAGAAAAGGGAAAATAAAAATAAAAAAAAGGGGGGACCATCTGGGATTTGATATGGGCGGCCATAGATATAATTTGCCATATAGATTGTGATTTAGCCACCTTATGTGATGGGTGGCTCTTTCACAATTTTACCCCCTCTTTCACATCATTCCTTTGCTGTTTTTTCAGTGTTTTTTTTTTCCCCTTCCCCAAGGGGTTCATCAATACCCTCACTCTTGCCATCGCATGGGTTTTAAGATTACATATTTTAATATTTTAATTGTTTATGTGATGAAATATGTGATGACAATCCCTTTGTCAGTTCACTTTATCTTGTTTAAATATGGGGGTTTTCACCCCTTATTATTTGGGAGCTCACGATTTGTGACAGGTCACATCTGTTCATATAGGGACTCACCCAGTTGCATTCACCGTATAGGATTTATTTAACTTCTCTGGACAGGATCAGTTCATATCATCCCCTAGAAGAAGATGCCCTCATAATATTCCTTCTAGAGCTTTTTTCACATGGCATGCAATGAATAACAGGAAACAATATGGTATACTACAGCATTAGTAAACTTTCACCATTCATGTATCACCCTGTCTTCTTTAACAGACTCACACAAAGGTGGTTTATAGTTTCATTTTTTGGGGTTTTTTAGATTTCTTATTTTCCACTTACCTTATGCTGTATGCTTTAATGCTTTACCCACTTAGCTGGATGAAGGGTAATAACTGCCACAGTGTCAATCACTTTTTTGTATGTTATTTTCAGTTATAACATGTTCAGTATGGTGTTTTAATTTTCAAAATGTCATGGCCGCCATTTGTTTATGGTGGCTACCATGACAACTGGTCTTAATATATGCGCTCAGTTAAGCTCCTGTCTCCACACCCCTGATGAAGTCACGCCCTTTGACGTAACGTACGTAGGGTGGAGTAGAGGAGCTGAGCGATTTGCACACAGTGTCTGTGGCTGCTTACAAAATACCTCAATTTTATCTATGATTTGTGAGTAGTATTCCCCTTTTTTTAATAAAGTCTAGTATCCTTTTAAAACCATCTGCACTACGAGTTTCCACTTTTTATTTTATTTGATGCATGGGCCATTCGGATGAACTGTCTGTTTCCAACTCCTGAGACTGCAAGAGAGTCTGTACCTGAGAGGAGGTAATCACTCGGAGGTATTCGGCATCAGGTGCTTCCTCTACCTGTTTTGAATTAGAGGAACAGCGCATACAGACCCTGGTGGGTCTCTGCTAAAGGTGAGGTGCATTCCAGAAGATTTCTTTGTTGATGGTCACAGGAGACTAAGTTTATTCTACATCCAATGTTTTATCTTCTATTTACTTAATGGACTATTGAAGATCCAGGATCATGGACATTTTTTAACCATTTATTATTTTCACTGGAGTGCAAGTTACACACATGCGTTTTTCTTGTCGGTATTCTTTGCACATTGCATCACATTGATTCACAGTTAATATTTAGTGCATTTGATTTCTCATTATGGATATTTTGTAGCAATTACTTTTACACTAAGGTGCATGTTATATACATGCGTTTCTTTTTTGTTTTGCACTTTTTACACATTGTATCACATTACTCCAAGGCCAGCATCTACTATATCTGACACTTTGCGGTCTCATTCACACAGCGCGGCTTTTACCATTAATTTAAAAATTAATGGGCTGACGCAACTACAAAACATGTCAAATAATGCAACAACCAAGGAATGGCATGCCAGCAGGGAGCGTAGCATTTTGTAAACACATTTCCTCTTCTGATTAATTGCCACTTGAATTCTAAGGAAGAGGACAATATAATACTGAGTGCTCATTCACATTTGTGCAGTGCAATAATGTGCTTTATGGCATGCGTTAATGTGTGTTAAGGAAACCCATGGAACATAATGGGCTGCCAACGCACCATAATGTCCCAAAAAAAGCATGCGTCACCAAATTTCTAATGCAATGCACCACAGTACGTGCTGCAATACATGGGCGTTCTGGTGCCATTCAAAATGAATGGCAAGGCAACACATGTAACCTGCATTGCCGTGTATTGTTGCTCAACAATTACAAAAGTACAGCTACTTCTTTGGGGCATGATGGTGCATTTTGGGCCCCATAAACTTCCAACAAAATGCAACCGTTTCCTGCTAGTAACTAGCTCTTTCCTTTGGCTAAAACAAAAATGCTTAAGCCTGAAAATTTGCAAAAAAACACACTCACCAACACATAGAAAGAGTGCAAAAAATGGCCAAAGATGCCAATGCACTTAACGCGCATTCCTGCAATAAAATTACAGTGGCTGGGAGTATTTTTGTATCTAATAGCAAACTTGGCAAACTATTCAGACGTAACCTGCCAAACCTGTATGGCTTCCAGGCACTGGGAAATTATGTTTATCGAGCTCCTTCCAAGCTCATTAACAGTATTAAGATATCTGCTAACACATGCATTACTTTTACTATAATTAGTAAATAAGTAATCTATGGGAAAATGTACCATGCTAAAGAAAAGACTTCACAGGCACCTTTCATCGGGTATTATCACAGTGTGACATATAAAATTCCAGCTGTAACCAGGCTGTGAGTGGAAAGCTCAGCATGGTTAATAAAACAATAATAACATTTAAAAAAACTGGGTGTGAGAGCAGGTTCAGATTTTGCTGAGATTGTGGCGGTCAATAAAGTTGCGGAACTTTCTCATGAGGTAGACTAAAGCAGAGCCTTCTGATGGCATTGAGGTATGCATAGAATGTTCCTCTGGACAGTATCATTAGGGATTCAAGTTAAAGCTTAACGTCAGCCATAAATTTTCAATTGGGACAGGTTTAAATTCGTCGGCTTTTTATTTATGTCTGTTAACCCCATTGTGGAGGTTTTTTTTTCTCGCTTCCTGTCTCAGTGACACCAGGACAAGAAACGAGGATCAGGACGGGACAGGCAACAATAGAAACATTATTAGAGGTTCTAACCCTTCCTACTTTTTTTTTCTGTGCTTCTGTTGGATAGATATCCTATCACGTGAAGAGAGACCTCCCCATTGGGGTGTACATACAGCAATTAAAACATTGTTAGAGTATCCACTATCTATATGGATTATCCTTGAATGTTTCCTTTATTCCTAACCTTTTGGACTTCCTGTCCTTGTGCAACCCTGACATGCACCTGTCATTTGTTCCCTTCCCTTTGATTTTGTTCCTCTGTTGTATACTGTACATTTAGTTAACCTTTAATGCAGGAAAAAAAGGATTATTAGAGGTTCTAACCCTTCCCACTTTACTACAAAATGATTTTGTTTTTGTATGTGCTTTTGTTAGAAAGATATCCTATCACTTCCTGTACTGATAGGAAGTGAGGAGAGACCTCCCCAGGAGGAACACAGACAGCAATAAAAACCAAAGGCTCCAACCCTTCCTAATTCTATCCAAAACAAAAAAAAACATTTGTCCTTTTATCTAGCTAAAAGTTACATATTTTGCTTTAATACGGTAAACACACTAAACCAGAGGGTTATAAGCCTACCCTTGTTAATTTTAGCCTTTGAATTAAGCACCCAATGTTTATATAATGTATAATATATATATTTCCATTGTATAGTACAGGTCAGTGACCATATCTGAGTCTGTCGCTCCATATTGGCACATACTGTATATGTCCATTATAGTAAGTTATAAGCAAGTAAGTATTTGGCATTCTGCACAATGGAGTAGGAACAAGGCAGGCCAACTCTCAAGGTTGTCAGTGTGCTTATTTCAGCTCTCAACCTAACTTGCAAGCTCCCACATGGCTGGTGTCATAGCTGATCACATGTGCAGCATCATGTCAACTGCAATCCAAAAAGGGGCTAAGATGGCACCATCCTTGGCTGTAATGGATATAAGGGTGTCGTTTCAACATAAGCACGTATTGCAATATATGCAAACCAAAAATCCTTGTTTTTATGCAAACATTAGCTAGAAATATGTAAGGGTGTATAGCAGCATGCAAAAAGTTCATTTAGAAACATGTTTTGAATTACCTGTATAAAAAGGGAGAAGATTCTCAAAGAAACTCGATTTTGCATGCTATAGCAAGGTGGTGCTGATTGCCAAAGCACAAAATAAATAGGAGTTGCAGGATAGCCTATTATTATTATTATTTTATACTGGAAATGTATTTAATCAATACAGCAGATCATGATATTTACAGAAACACTTCCCAAAGTGAGGACAAGGAGGAACAGACACCTCAGGCACTGGGTCGGTACATTCAGTCATGTTTTATGTCTAGAGCTGGCTGACGTCAGAGGTGTCCTGCCATTTATCTGCCAGCAGATGATGCTGACATGTCCCAAGGTACAATACAGCCTCCTGGACCAGGAAGAGAGAGCAAGATGGAGAGGGAATGGAGAGAGCCTACTGGGGTTCGATAGACATGTAATCATTTCCTTCTGCATTTACCAATTACATAGCCATATTTAGGCTCCTTTCTTAAATTATATTTTTTGGAAAATACATTAAAATAAAGTATATCTCAAAATAGAAAACAAAATGACAGTTAAGCTTTTTAATATCTGAATTAAATCAGCTTTGATTTAACATATGCTATAGATTTCCTGCTACTCCAAATAGAAAAACAACTTGGCAAGCTGTACAAACATGTACATAAGCACAAATATATAAGCACTGTACAGACCCATCTGGTTTGATGTGAGTTTTCAAGTGTAGCTGACTGCCTACATGTCCTTCTATGGAAGAATACAGTAAGGCTGAAGCTTTTTGCACTGATCTCCAACAGGATAGTTAGTCCGCTGGTGTCGTTCTGAAGCGCCCAATTGGTTGTAAAGAAAACATTTCCATTGTTTTTGTCTCTGTTTTTTTTTTAATTTCATTGAAAATGAGTGTTGTTACTTGACTTAGAAACAATACAGCTCTAAAAATATCGCAAGTTATATTTGCTTTGTTATTTTTGTCATAAATAACTGTATAAAGGAAAGAAAAAAAGTTTTAGCCTTCAATACTGTGAATCTTAGTACACACAAGCTCTGTGGCAAATACACATCCAGTGTTCATGTTTAATGCCCAATTATAGCCTGAAGTGTGCCACTTCCTCAGCTGGGTTGGGACCCCATTTTTGTAGATGAACTAAAGGATGTACTGTAGATTAGCTCAGCAGATCATTTTTAGGCTAAACTAATACAATCTGAAGAAAATACTGTTGTGAGTGATTATGTACTGTATATTGGGTTTCAAGGCTTAATAGTTTTTTGTACACCAAACGCCAAAGTTCTAGGTGCATGGCACACACATATGCTAACAATGGCTGGTATAGCTTCTAAGGGACCCTCCTGGGTGGAGGTCATAAAAATATTCAACCGACCCAACTGGTATCTCTGAAGTTCGGTTCTGGCTCTTATTCCTAGACACTCCGAGTCTCTCATGCTCTTCATGCTATAATAGTACTAATGGTGCTAACTAATTTACATTCATACCAGTAATATTAGAAGGCATGACTGCTGATCTATATGTACCTGAAGCAAGTAAAGAATCTGTGCAAAGTTCAATTGTGCATTGACTGCAGGCTGTTTTGAAGGCAGATCATCCATGAGGTAACCTAGGCAGGTGAGCACAGGAGGACCAGCTACAGCCTTCAGGCTCCTGCGGTAAATTTGCAGGATAGTGCAGTTCGTGAAAGCTGCAGGGCCGGTGCAAAGATTTTTGCCTACACAGGCAAAGGTGAATTTTTGCGCCCCCCACCCTTAGTTGGCTGCCTATACATCCTTGCGCTAGCCTGGACCACATTGCTAGGGTGCAACATGGTCAAATTGCAACCCCCCCTTACCTTTATCGCAGGGTTCTTCTCCTCAGAGGCTGCTTTTTTTTTTTAGTTGTGCGGCTGTGCGTGGCTCCACCAGTCACATCATCCATACCGTCTGCCATCTTTTTTTTTTAAATGCGTGTGTTCGCAGGGGCTTGGGACTTTAATTTTGGGGGGAATTTGTAATTTTAGTTTAACTTTTTCTTTTTTTAAAACTTTTTTTCTTGTATTTTTAATTTTTTTTTATTTAACTTTATTTTATTTTTTTACTTTTTATTTATTTATCTTTTATTTTTTAAACTTTTTTATTTTTTTTAATTTTTACTTTTTATTTATTTAACTTTATTTAATGTTCACATTTTTACTTTTATTTATTTAACTTTTTTATTTTAGTTTCATTTTATTTTCTTAAACTTTTTTTTTTTAACTTCATTGCTGGGAGCAATAGCCAGCCTGCTATTGGATATTTCAAATTGCAATAGCCAATAACATGCTGGCTACTGCACCTGACCACTGCCTGCTGTCAATCAGCAGAGGAGGGACTTAAAGTTCTCCATCAGGTCCACCTCTGCTGATTGGCAGTGGGCAGGTACAATAGCCAGCCTGTTATTGGCTACTGCAATTTAAAAGAGCTAATAACAGGTTGGTTATTGCGGTTAGCTGCTGGAATGAGTAGACGGCATGGGGGGTGGAGACGTCACGGGGGGTGCTCACAGACTGTTGGAGGTTTCTCCTTACAGTCTGTATTCGGCTATCTGTCCCACTGACAGCCGATTACAGCCTGTAGGGAGAAATCTCCGACAGTCTGTGAGGCTGCAGCGGGGAGAACGGGACGGGCACAGTTATCTGCCGACACATGGATTCCATTTTCCCACCCCCCCCTAACAGCACCCTCAGGCGGCCGCTTGTGCTGCCTTGCACTAGTGCCGGGACTGGAAAGCTGCACAATGTCCTGTCACTTCACAAGGGAGGATGCACTTTTGGGCAGTTGGTGTGAAATGGAGAAGGGCCATGCCAGTACAGACAGTGGAAATAGGACAGCTTGTTTGTGCATAGTGCAATCCTTATTTATGTCAGTTGAAGGGATGGACAGCTAAAGCTATTAACTTGCCTAGGGCCCCATTCTGCCTTTATTTGTCTCTGGGCTGCTTACTTATTGATATTCCAATTTGTGGGCAGAAATAGGTCAATAGGTTAATGGCAGCAGCATCCGTAAAGACCAACTAGCCTGTCTACAGATATATATGAATGGATCATGCTCTGCCTTTAATGTTCTGTGTTTAAAGTTAACCTCCTGGTGGCAGCCTGCCAGTAGTGTTCACAAAACTGTTTTGATCCCTAGGTTGGTAGGTTGAAAGATGTCTTTCTAGGTCCACAGTACTGTAAACAGTCTACCAGCCTCTACAACTGCCTAATAATAATAGTAAAATATGTTCATGGATTGCATGTATATTTTTGTACCACATTCTCTCAGTGTTAAGGTCCCCACACACCTTACGATAATCGTATGATAATCGCGGGAAATCCCGCGATCGTACGATTATCGTAAGGTGTGTGGAAGCTGTGCGACCTCTACTGTAAGCTGTGCGACTACTGTAAGGTCGCACGACTTTAAACTTACGGACATCGTACGCGAAAACCCGCCCAGCATCGTACGATGTTCGGCGGGTTTGTGGCATGTCCGTACGATAAAAGCCGCACGGGCCGGTGTGCGCAAGCGCACACTGCCCGTTCGGCATTGCGGTCATTGGAAGCCCGCCCCTCAGGGGGCGTGGCTTGCGATCATCGCAAGTACGATCTGCCTATGCAAGATAGGCAGATCGTACGTTTTTTTAAGTACCTTACAACCATCGCAAGACAATAGTCTTGCGATGGTTGTAAGGTGTGTGCCCAGCCTTAGAGAAAACTGCAGTTCAAGGAGCCAATCAGCTCATGTGTTAACAAGAATGATGAAAAGCTCTTGATTGAAGCAAAATATTGCAGAAAAAGTTGGGTTTGTAATTGTACCTTTTAATGGGCTATTCATTCTTATCTTTTATTTTTAGCTGGGGGTTCTGCTTTAAGGAAACACTGCAATAATAAAATATGAACTCACAGAAGATATGCTTTTATTCTTATGGTAAATGTGGCAGATATCTTGAACTTCTTCAAGGTCTGTCTACTTACATTATATGGCCAAACATTCGTGGACACCTGACCATCACATCTACACCATATGGCCAACAGTTTGTAAGTATCAACCTAAATTATTGGGTTCTAGCATGGCTGTACCCCTGTGTACAAAGCCAGGTTTGGAGAGACTAACGGGTCTATTCACTAAGCTGCCGAGGGCAGCCGAGTGAACAACCGACCCCAAGTGAAGTGAGCCGAACACTGTTTGGCTATTCACTTCAGGCTTGTACGGCTGATTTCAGCCGTATATCGGCTGAAATCAGCCATACATCGGCTTGCTTAGCATGGCTTTTGGTCGGCCGAACATGCTCAGCATGTTCGGCTGACCCGAAGTGCAGAAGGAGTTCGACTCAGCCGATCCAACATCTGGATCGGCTGAGCCGAACCTCCGGCAGGCTACTCACTGCTGTTTGGCCTATTCTTATAGATGCCGAACAGCAGTGAGTGAATAGCCGAATGCCGCCGAGCGGCATTCGGCTTGGCTGTTCTCCCTTAGAGGGACCGAGCAGAACAGAAATATAGTTTAAAAAGTTTTTAAAAAGTAAATAGAAAACGATTGTGCGGAGCTAGCAGTGACAGCTAGCTACGCCCCAACAGTTTTCTATTGTCCGGCGGTTCTGCTGCCATTATAAAAATAAAAATAAAAAAAATAATAATCTCCCGGGCGCTCTGGGAGCCTTCCGCTCCGAGCCGCCCAGGAGAGAAATACTGATTTATCTTTTTTTTTCTTTATTCTGACATGGAGCCGTAAACTAGCATTGTACCCGCCCTCTGCTGATGGACCTGATGGAGAACTGCAGCAGAGGGCGGGTACAATGCTAGTTTACTATTGGCTATTGCAAATTGAAATAGCCAATAGGAATCTAGCAATGCATTTCAATGGGCAAAAACGTTGTTTGTCTATTCTGACACGGCTCTGTGTCAGAATAAAGAGAAAAAAGAAACAGCAGTGTTTCTCTCCCTGGCGGTCGGGAGCAGGAGACTCCCGGAGCGCCAGGGAGAGTTTGCTGTTTGGAGATCAGTGTCCCTGGTTAGCAGGTAACCAGGGACGCTGATCTCTCTGCAAGTGGCCGGAGCCAGCCGTAAGATCACGGCTGGCTCCGCCCAGCTGTCAGAAGCAGGCTGTCGGCCGACCAATGGCCGGCCGCTCGGCCAGCTTTGGCTTTCAGCGTGGCTCAGCCGAGCCGATGCATATGCGTTCGGCTCGACTGAGCCGCTCGGCCATGTTCGGGAGCTGTACGGGCTATTGTGAATAGCCCGTTCAGCAGTCCTTCGGTTCTACTGAACCGATGGGTTCCTGGGGCCAAAGCTAGCCAAAGGATCGGCCGAAGTTACGGCTAGATCCTTCGGCAGCTTAGTGTGGTGTTTAGGCACTCAAGTGACCTGCACAGAGTCTTCACCTCAACCCCACTGATCACCGCTGGGATGAATTAGAAAGAAGATTGTGAGCCAGGTCTTCTCATCCAACATCAATACCTCACCTCACAAATTAATTTTTGGCTGAATGGGCACAAATTACCACAGGCACTAGAAAATCTTCCCTGAACAGTGGAGTCTCTAATAGCCACAAAGAAGGGGAAGCTCCTCGTTAGTACCCATGGTTTTATAATAGAATGTTCACCAAGCTCATATATGTGTGATGGCCAGGTGTCCACAAACATTTGACCATATAGTGTAATTTACAAAGTGGTAGCAGACAGTATAACTTGAGGTATGGCATAAGTGTGTAAAAACGTTGGCGCTGAGGAATGTCCCTCTTTCCCATAGTAGAAAGTGGGAGATATCATAATTAGCCTGGACAGCTTTGCAGGATAAAAAGTCAAAATCAAAAGTATGTATGTGTAATGTAATATGCTAAATTTCCCATCATAAAATATTTTCCATCTTTTAGCATGGAAAAATAAACTAGTTAGGGTGAATAACCATTCGTATTATGCAGTGTCTCTGAGGAAAAATCTGGGCAAGACAAGCAGAAAACTGAAATTAGGACTTGGGCATAAGACTGTCATTTAATGTGCTAATAAAATGTGATTTATTCAGGTCAAAATATTTCATGACTCCAGTAGGAAACTGGTGATGGGAAGAGCTTGCCACTTCTCCTTAAGGATGGGGGAAAGTAGATTGACAGACATTTTTCTGCTGCCCACTGGGTCATTTATATTTTATTGCTTTGTAGCTCATGAAATAATAATAGCAATTTGAAAACTTGATTTACATATCCTCAATCCTCCAAGGCTTTTGGTTTCAGTTACATCCATGTGAACATTACATTACAAAGTGTGAGCTATAATGTTTTCGTCACATGCTAAACAATTATGACTGAAGGGACTCTATGGAAAGAATATTTTATAGAGAATGTATAGTGTAGATATGCAAGTTGTTTTGGAAAAGTTTAGTTGAAACTATAAAAACGTTGACCTCCTAACCACCTTGCTGATGTCTGCCCTTTTCTTTCATAATTTAAACATTTCATGTCTTCGCCAGTGCTTTCGGCAAGTGTTCATTAAATGAAATCAGAAGAACAAAGGTTGCCCTTGTTGGTGGTTTCAGCACACCTGTTGGAAACAAAACATGATGGTTAAGATTGCTTGAAAACAAAACTGTAAATCATTCTATCTCACAATTAAATTTGTTGAAAGTTATAAACTGTTAATTACAGTCATCTATGACCTAGAACGACACTAATGCAATGAGTAGTGTTTCATTATCTTCAGCTACTTTCAGAATGAGAAGAACCAATTAACCTGGAAAGTGCACTAGGCCAATGAGATTTTGGTTATATTTACTTGTATCGGGATTCTCCTAGAAACAATTGCTGAGAATACCCAGGCAATGTTTGCCAGTGCAGTTGAGCTGCTAAAATGACCTGTGATTGCCTGTGATTGATCGCTTGTGATCACTACTGATGCAATAGCATGTAGTAGTGATCAGTTGCGTAAACCTTAAAGTGACATTAAACCCTCAGATTTTTTAACATAAAACAATACTGTAATGTGTACCTTACTGTAATCCATGGTTGTTTCCCTTCTCTTTGCTGCTCTTCCTTTTAAATCTGTATCTGTTCTCATGCTCTGCAGAACTTCTGTTTTGCAGCAGACTGCCTTGTCTTAGGAATGGATACACGGTGTCTGTGTATACGTTTGTATAGGCTTGTAATCTGAGCCAGCACTACAGGAAGAGGCCCTGAGCTGAAAAGGGAAGTTCTCCCCAAGCATGAGAAGACATGAGGATTTAAAAGGAAGAGCAGCAAAGAGAAGGGGAAACAACCATGGATTACAGTAAGGCACACATTACAGTATTGGTTTATGTTGAAAAATCTGAGGGTTTAATGTCACTTTGAGCACTGCTACCTTTAGCAAATAATCGCTTCTACATGATGCACTCCATGGTTCTCTATGTGCAGCAATTAATAACAATTAATTGCAGGACAATCGATTGGAGATCATTGCGCCTAGCCTAATTTTTCAGGTGTATCAGTAATATAGAGGCAGGGGTAGCCCCCATGACCCCGCTGGTGGCAACTAGGAAGGGAGGGGGGGTTATATGAAATGCCTTACTATCCCTGGCTGTCCACTCCACTCCACTGTCCACTCCACTGTACAGAAACCAGGACATTGTGACCAGCACTGTAGTATCTCTAGCGACTACATGATCCCTATGGCCAACCAAGTATATCATATGGATACTTACATTGGGCCAAGCTGGACCAATGTAAGTATGCAAAATAATAATGCATACATCTGGAGTGCAGATTGAACTTTTGTACAACTAGACTAGCAGCAGAAAAGAACTATAACAACATGATGCATTAAAGGTTTGCAGATCGCGATACCACTAGATAAAACTAGAACTGAAACTAAAACGTTTTGGGTTTTTTTTAGACTAAAGAGGAGTAAGGGAGGGTTTTAACCCCATTAGCTTTTTTCAATCTGTGTCCTATTTTGGTAGATTTCCCTTCACTTGCTCTATGATAGCCACAATAGGAAGTGAGGTGAAATCCCTCCTAAGTGAGGGTAATCCCTGGTGTTCAGCAGGGTCACCAGAAGTAGTGTTCCCATTGCAAAATTTCCAATCTATTTCTGTTCTGATGAGAAACCAAAATTTGGGATTTTCTTTGACTATCAGTGATAATGGTCACCAGGACACATAGAGAGGGTGAATCTCTCTAAAGGTGCCCATACACTGCTCGATTCTCGTACGAGAATCGCAGGAAATCCCGCGATCGTACGAGAATCGAGCAGTGTGAACGAAGACGTGCGACCATTTCTACTGTACGGTCCCACGTCTTTTGTCTAAGGAGCACGCTAGAAAACCAGCCGAAAATCGTACGATTTTCTGCTGGTTTGAACGGTGCTCGGGAGACAAATGCCGAACGGGCCTTCAGCATTGCAGTCATCGGAAGCCCGCCCCTAAGGGGGGCAGTTTTCGATGATCGAGAGTACGATCTGCCTGTCCAAGATGGGCAGATCGTACGTTTTTTTAATCACTTTACAACCATCGCAAGACTAAGGTCTTGTGATGGTTGTAAAGTGTATGGCCACCTTAACAGGGACACAGACAGCAATAAAAACCTGACAGCTGTAATAATCACTCTCCACTCTATCCAAAACTATATAAAAAAGTTTTGGCTTCAGTTGCACTTAAAGTTATACATTTGTAAAGTGAAAATGATTTATCTGCGTCTACTGTGTAGGGATATAAATAATGTCCCACTAAGCCTTTAGCTTATAGCAGAAGATAAAGCCTGTCTCTCGTATTATGCAGCTTCCTGGACAACATAACAGCCATTAAATTTAAGACTGATTCATCCAGCATTCAGTCCTCTCCTTCTTTAATTGGAGGAAGTTGCTCCCTGCTGATGTGAAGGGGATCAACAACAATCATTGTACACATTGTGACAGCTCAGAATCAGAAAAGAAGGACAGACCGAGGTAAAGTGCACGACTCTTGTATTGTCTGGCCTGAGAGTATTATGGTAGGACATTATTAACAATAAAATGATCTGCGCCAATACGTAAGTGTTAAAAGCTTCTAAGCACTCTAAAAACATCAAGTGTATTATAATATATATCAGCACGTTTTCTATATATATTTCTATTATGGAACATTATGTTCTCTTCCCAGAAATGAATGCTTTAGATATATTATATATTGCTGTCATTTGTGTTTTCGATGCAGTCCTTTAAAGGAGACAAGTGTTTGTTTTAAATAAATACACATTTTAAAATATTTATTGTCTTTATAAATATCTTTACTTTAGTTTGTAAACAATGTACAGAAAAAAAAATATCCAACAAAACGATATGTATCTGAATAAATACACAACTACATCTAATGTATTCCCCAAAATAGGTTGGTACGTGGAGCAAAGCGATTCTAGTTATAAAAAAAGGGATCATAAAAAAGTGGTGGTTTGACTCCTGGTAGGGGTCCGCCCCCAAGACATATTTGTAACCAGTGGTAATTTTGACAGCAAATTTCAATTTAGTTTTAGTCTTCTGACTAAAATGCCATTTTAGTTTTAGTCGTATTTTAGTCATTTGAATTGTTTTAGTTCTAGTCTATTTTTGTTGACTAAATCTCCAGTAGATTTAGTCCACTCAAATCTAATGGGTTTATTTAAAGTGTGATGCATTATTTAAGCAAATCTCCAAACTCATTGAGGGGAATTTATCAAAACTGGAGCAGACAAAATCTAGAGCAGTTGTCCACGGCAACCAATCAGCTTCTTTCTTCAGTTTGTTCAGTTAAGATTTGAAAATGAAAGAGAGAAGCTGATTGGTTGCCATAAACAGCTGCTCCAGATTTTGTCTGCCCCAGTTTTGATCAATTCTCTTCATTGTATATTCCTGGAGAAAAGCTCTATTAACCTGGTATTAAGGTTTGATGCAATACAGACACAGATATAACTGTTGTGATATAGACTGTCTTTATTCAACTTAAAATACTTAAATGCAAGTTTCATAAGATTTGGAAGCGGGGATAGGGAAGTAAATGCGTGTGAGGGAGGGAACAAGTCTAAGAAGGCTGTTACACGGTGCTAACTTGCTAGGGAGCTGGAAGGAGAAACACTCATGTGACAGTAGCAGGCACATCCAATGGATTAGTAACCGATGGTAACCGATGGAGTATTCTCTGCGGTTTGCAGGGCGTTGATCCAGGCAGAAGGGAGACCAATGGGAGCCTGCATCTCAGCCACTCTGGCTGTCGATAGAGTCAGGGGACTGGGGCTTTGGCGGAGCTCCAAGGGGACCGGAAGTCTAAATAGGTAAATGCAATAGTCCCTCCCATTTTTCCTTAGGTTTGTGTTCGTCGATGAAAATCGCAATGTATTTTCGTCATAATTTTAGTCCTATTACCTTAGTTTTTATTTAGTTTTCATTTAGTTTTCATCACTGAAAACATGCAGCTGATGAAAATTATGACCAAAATGTTTCCTCGATGAAATGAACACTGCTTGCACCCCATTAGAAATAATCAGCATACCACCTCAATATTCGCACAAAGGAGTGAATAGTACAAGGAATAGTACAGGATCATAAATACATTAAAGCTAAGCCATGCGTTGTGTATACAGTATCTCAAGTAGGAGTTGGAGCTTCATGGGTCAGAATCCGAGGCTGAACCAGGATTCTTCAGCCTAATGGCCCATATTACTCAAACTTATCATCATATCAACATTATCAACATTTTAATTTTGATTTGAAATTTCCACATTTTGTGCAAATGTGTTTAAACATTCTTATCCTCTGGCTACTGTTTTACTAAAGTGTCCATGCAGTTCTAAAGGACACATTACTGATGTACCTGGCTGCGGATGGAACCACATGCGGGTGGCTCGGGCAACCAACACAACCAGAGGAATTGGATGCTGAGAATTTCAGGGGTGGCTGTAAGTATTTCACCTAGTGGGCAGCACTCAGGTGCTTGGGGGTAACTTATTAAAGGAAAACTGCATAAAGGCACATTAAATGTAAAGCAGATTGTGTTATGTGTATGTCTGGTAATTGCACACTGAGAGGGCCTAACATTACTGCCTCAATTGCCTTGAAGTAGCAAGTCCCCCCCTAGTCAGATTTTGCTGTTAATAAAGAATACCTGGTAAAAGTCAGTGATATACTGCCATTTGTACAAAGGAAAAAACCCTAGCGGTCTTGTCCAGCGTTACTGTATTTCCTCAGTGACACACTGGCTATGAGCCCGCTATCTCGCTGTGTGCCTTTTGTCATGCCTTGACTTTGTGCGTTTTCTGTGCTCAATGCCCATTATTGTCCCGTTGCATGAATTTGAATATATTACAGATTCAGAAATACTGCATAATAAAAAGCTAATGTGACATTTGTTTCAGTATCGCAGCCGAATAATTATATTCAGAAATATTATTCCTGACATTTTGCTGTGGGTTGTTTTCCCCATACTTAAATAGACATTCTGTGGAAGAAGGGAAGTTAAAGTTCAGGGACATGTGCAGATTAATTTTGTAAGTCATTAATATTCAATGTAATTGCAGCGCTGTGTTACACCCCCGGTGATAATCATAACTCGGGATTCTCTGCTCATGTCACATTATAGAAATATTGCATAGCGCAGGGAACGGGAAGTCTCATGCATGGCACACCGGGATAGTTTTCCTTTTTGAATAACTAATAATTGCAGACTTAAAAGGATCCTATCAGAATCTTATTGCTGCTAATGAGAGATATACTGAATGCTTCAAGACTAAGGGGTCTATTCACGAAGCTGCTGAAGGATCTGGCCATAGCTTCGGCCGATCCTTCAGCTAGCTTCGGCCCCAGGACCCCTTCGGTTCAGTAGAACCGAAGGGGTGCACGGGCTATTCACAATAGCCCGTACAGCTCTCGATCATGGCCGAGCGGCTCGGCCGAGCCGAACGCATATGCATCGGCTCGGCTGAGCCGTGCTGAAAGC
>NW_017306859.1:502165-514944 GCF_000935625.1 Nanorana parkeri | reverse complement strand
CGAACTCCTTCTGCACTTCGGGTCGGCCGAACATGCTGAGCATGTTCGGCCGACCCGAAGCAAGCCGATGTACGGCTGATTTCAGCCGATGTACGGCTGAAATTAGCCGTACCAGCCTGAAGTGAATAGCCGAACAGTGTTCGGCTCACTTCACTTCAGATCGGTCATTCACTCGGCTGCCCTCGGCAGCTTCGTGAATAGACCCCTAAATTCCTTCCTTCTCTACTTGGTGAGTCACTGCCCAGGAACATGTACGTGCTTTCAGGTGTTAGACCTGTTAAAAGCTCATGCTTGTTTCAGGTCATTGACTACCTAAAAATGTAACAGAGAAAAGGGTGACAGCCTAAGATCACCAGGTCGGCCATGGTAAACACTTGATTTTCTTCCTGACAGGAGCCTTTAAATGCATTTAGCCATTTGTCGTATTTAATAAGTGAAAGAGACATGTGTTAAGTGCACTTCATGTGTAAAGTATACCTTGTAGTAGAAGAATGTCCGGTAGGCAGCGAGTCCCAACTCTGCTGTCCTCCACCACTAAACCATCTGGTAAAGTCTTCAGCATTTAAAGTTGAAGTTCATTCTTACCTTTTTTTCCCCACACTTGTAGCAAGTCCTCTGCTGTGTTGACACTCTCAGTCCCCTGTAAACTTGCATCTCCACAATATAACACTTTGGAGATGCAGCAGCTATCTTGAGCCCACCTTCATTTCTTGTCTGAAGGACCTCCATCATTCATCAATCACTTCTCCCCCTGATCCATACTGCTGTTGGCTCCCCTCTCACAGCTATTAGCTTTCTATGCCATCAATCATTTTGTCCATGAGCTTTAAGTGAAAAAAACACTTCCCCAGCATCCCTTTAGATGCGCCTGCAACCAGTCAACCTATCAACTGCACAGCTAAAGTCTGTAGCACCCAGTGGCTAGTCAGTAGAAGCAGGGACATCTATAGGGATATTGGGGATACTTTGACAAGGATTTGAGATAGACTTGTGCTTGCCCCCTCCCATCAAACCTAGAGCAAAGATCAGCAGGCAGTGATGAGGTGCTAAGTTTCAAAACAGCTTTTTCCTGAAAACCAAATTAATTTGATTTAAAAATCTTAATTGCATGTTGATCGGGGTGAGTGAGGAACAAAGGACGGTATTATGTTGTATGTTGACACAACACTTCAGTTTTAATAGTTGTGGGCAATGTGTGCATGAATGCCTGCATCCTCCACTGCACTCATTGGTTTCTCAGTATTGTGTCCTACAGTGGCCAGCAGGAGGAACCGCAGCAGGTGGTGGAGCACGCAGGGATTCAATACTCCAAGAAGTTTTGAAGGCTGAAGATTTTGCGATGGAGGAAAAAACTGAGCTGTGCGGACCCATCTTAGGTCCATGGGGTGTCGGATGTAAGCGGACATGCGTCCATTTACACCAGATTACCTCCGATCCATCACAATCAGGTATGCCAAAACAAACTGTGTATGCTCCAGGCCAAGACGGAGTTGGGGGAAATCAGATGTAAAAGGATGCACATCTATTTAGATCCAGCTGCCCATAGAGAAACACCTTAAAAACTGACACCTTAAAAACTGACAGGCAGACCTGATCGGAATGTCAAACTGATAGGATCCTCTATTGCAGGGAGCAATTCTTCAGATTCCTTATTGAAGCAACAGAGTCACTTTGATGAGGCCATTTTTTCTGGTAACAACTGCCTCCCTTTTGTTTCTACAGGAGAGGAAGTAAAATCTACCCAATGAGACACAGATTGCAAAAAAAAAAAATGTTTTGCCATTATTTATACTTTAAGTAGTGAGGAGGCAGATCAGCAGTTTCTGTGAATGTTCCCTGCCCTCCTGCATGCTGAAACAGTAGAAATATAAAATGCCAGCACACCTTGAATTCATGCAAAATTTTATTAACCTCCCACCAGGATAAAGCAGGCATCACGGCTGATGTGTTTCAGTCAATCCTGGCCTTAACCATAGCAAGATGCCATAACCCCCATTTCCTCTTATATAGCAAGTTAATAAAATAAAAAGCAGAAATAAATTAGCTTAGGGGGAATAGGAAAATATATCTGAAATATACAAAAACATTAAATACATACAATACAAAACACTATAAACATCCACTAACACGTGAAATACACCCCCTAAAAATGTATCAGGCTAACAAGCATATAATACAGATAATAATAATAATAAAGAATCTATCACAAGATATAATCTATGGATACTAATGGGCTGGTGCATAAAGGCTTTGCCCAACGTGTAACTGGGCATGCACCATTTGCATGGCATTACTGCTGCTAGATGGAGCCGAGGAGCACAGGAATATACACTGGGCAAAGCCATTATACATCAGCCCCTAAATGTGGAGGTTAATGTCCCACCTATTATTCAAGATATGTACAGTATGTATTGATGCCTCCTTTATCCTGATGTGAATAAAAGTTTGCTTGGATTTGAGGAGTGGCGGAATTTTAAATTTTAATCTGCCTGCACTTGGAGGGATTGCTCCCCTTCACCCTCCGCTGATAGCTAGGGGTAGATTGCTGGACCATGTGAGCCATCGTTGACTAAGCTGAAATATTTCCTATAAAATGCTATGAATACTGCCTGGAGCCAGCTTCTGATTTGCCATTGCCAGCTGCGGTTGAGAAGCCAGCAACACACTTAGCACTGTTTAGTGAGCGTTGCTGGAATTTCTAACAGAACAGCCACTCAACTGCTCCCCAGCTTAACCAGCTTCCAGGCAGGGGAAGCAGCTTTTAGCCAATGGGGCGAATAAAGAGAGGATGGGAAAAGAAACAGATGTCTTAGTTAAACATCTAAAGGGATTACTCTACCTAGTGCCTTCTGTGTTGGGTGGGCGCACCCAGTGCTTAGGATGCACATAGCTAAGGTCAACTATGATAGTGCCTCATTGTTTTCTGCATCATATTATATTAAATAAAGCCCTTCCCTTACCCCTGTGTCACGAAGGAGAATGAACAATAAAATGAGCAAAGAGCAAAGTCATTAAATGGAACTCTTGGGATATATGTGTGTTTCTATTATCCAGTAACTGTACTACAGAGCCCTGCAGAGCTTCTCTTGTGGGATCTTAACCACTGGACAGAGTGAAATCTGTTTATGCTTCCTCTATCAAAGAGCCTTTCATCTCCACAAAGCAAATTATTAACACATTCCATTGCAGACATGGGGGTGGATGCCTGGCCTTGAAAAAAGTTGGCCAAAAATGAACATTTTTTATAAACACTTTAATGATATTAAAGGGCTTCTTGCCAAAGCCCTTGTGCCTAGTGGAGCACTGCAGGCTGATTGTTTGTCTGCAGAAGTCCTGTGGGTTGAGCCTTTTGTGTCTAGGAATTTTCAATTTGAAAGGCAGCGGTGTGGGAGGTGCTTGGGGGTGGGGGGGGGCTGCCCCCCCCCCCCCCCATACTTTCAAGTGAAGCATATATGGTAGAATACTTAAGCTCATTAAATTTTTTTGTAGATGAATGAACATAATCCCCTGTATCTTATTGTTTTCCATGCACTCCGAATAGGAAGATCATAATAAATCAGGGTATAGTGGCACCAGTAACATTTAAGAAATTCAGACAAATGTAAATAAGAAATAACTAGTTCATATGCTGTCTATTTCAAGTCCAACTGAACTTTTAGCTTAAATCAGCTAGATACATTCCGGGAACATCAAAACAAAAAGGTGTTTTTAATTTTGTTACAAAGCTGCCACGACCTGAGCAGAAATGCATGTCCCCTGCCAGCATGTTGTGGAGAAGGATCCTTGCTCTCTGTGTGGAAGCAGTGGTCTCTCTGCAAAGGTTCAACACGCCACCTCTGATGAGTCAGCCAGATCTCTCCAATCAGCAGGGAGTGTTTGTTTTGCTAAATGCAGAGCTTACAAGTCTGACTTAGCAGGGGGCGTGTTGGACCTCTGCAGATAGACCACTGCTTCCGCAAAGAACACCAGGATCCTTTACTGCAGCATGCTGGCAGGGGACAGACTTTTCTGCTTAGGGTCTGACTATTTTTTTAAAGAAACCAAACTGTAAGACTTAGAACACATTTTCTCTATATCTGCTGTGTGTTTGGCTGATTTAAACTGAAAGTTCAATTGGGCGTTAAGAAAACTACAATTTTTATTTTAAACTGTGCTATGTATTGTTTTCTACAATCCTACTTTATACAGTGGCATATGGAGCATAGTGACATTGCAGTGCTGGGGTTCTGGTACATTTCCTACTAGGGGCACTATCTGCATGGTGCTTGTATGTTCTACAGTGCTGGCGTTCAACTATTGAGGAAGTATTTTTCACACAGGTTAGAAAACATTTGTCCAATCCCTGTTGTTCTCCCCTGATACACCAGTGCTGGGATCTGCTCACATTCCCTCAACATAGGCTAAACATGAAGACATGGCTGAGCCGGTCCTTTTTGTTTAGGGACTGACTGGCAGAGAAAAGTGCCCGATGGAAGTTTTACATGTGTGACTGCCCTCTAGTGTTCATTGGCATGTATGTGTGTGTGTATGACTGCCTTGAGGATGTTGGATTATAAAATATCTCTAGGCAAGGTTCATGTTTACTGAAAAATACTGGATATATACAGAGAATATTAAACTATTGGTCCTGTCCACCAAAAATGTAACATTATGTGTGAAAGTGCCGAAGATTATTCAGCTCCATATAAATTATTTACATTTCTATAATATACTACATCCTAGATAAAATTTCAAATTAAGCTGATAATAGTAGTGTTTGCTCTGGAGAGATGTGACCAAGCTGAGATTATTGTCACAAAATTCTATTAGCAGAGCAATGGCACCCACACAATCAACAGAGCACCACTGGTGACCATTGACAAGTCTCTGGCCTCCAGGAGCTAGAACTAGCATCACTGACAGGAAATAAACACAAGGGCTTTTGTTTGAGTCAAAACTGCATTCCCCCCCCCATACAAGTCAACAGGAATGCAAAAGCAGATCAGATCTAAGCAGGTCAAGAGGTGGTCAGAAAAAAAGTAAGTCAGAAGCACCTTAGAAAGAACTAATATGGAACTCTTACATCACCACACATGGCAAATACAAGCTGAATCGACCTGGAAATATGCTACATTTGCTCATCTCTACAAGCCCTAAGACATATCATAGCTTAGAGCCAGGCCAAGGTAAAACCAAAGTAGGAAGTAAGTCAATTCAGAGACAGGAGCCAGAGACTACCATCACTTCTTGTCAGGGTCCATAACAGGAAGCTAATCAGGGACAAGTATAGGGATAGGACCTGTTATTAAAAGCTGGACTACAGGTATAAAGTATTATGCATATTTACATAAATCCAGCTTGGCCCAATGTAAGTATGCATACGATATACTCGCACAACCCACAGGGATCCTGTAAAGCAATTTTCCCGAGTCCTTTACATCGTTCTTCTGAGTTGTGTATGGAGCTGAACTAAAGAGCTTCCCCTCTGCCTACAAACAAAGGTGGTTGCTCGCTCAACACAGCAGCCATTCAGAGAACGCCTAGTATTTTTATCAATGAATACAAGATTGGAAGAGGGGGGATTGTAACGTCACTGCAATGAGAGAATGCCTTGCATGCAATGATAAAAATACTAGGCATTCCCTGATTGGCCTCTGTGCCAGGCAAGCAATGTCATGTGTTTTTAGAGCAGAGGGGGAGCCACTCAACTCAGTGCCATACAACACCATGGTAGCTCTGGATACTGCAGCGCTTTGCAGGATTCCTATGGGCTAATCAGGTATGTCATATGAAAACTTCTATTGGGCCAAGGTGGACAATTTTAATAATATCAACTTAAAGAGGTATTCCAGGCACCAAGTGAAACCAGTGTCGAGGGTATGATAATGGGCAGTATGTGCAGAAGAGGAGTCTGGAGCTTTAACAGTGGGCCGTATCTGCAAGAGAGAATTGTGCAAGGTATGACCACAGGCAGTATGTGCAAGAGAAGAGTGTGCAGGGAATGAGAGCTGGCAGAACAGGTAAGCTCTTGCCTCTCATATGGTGGTTACTGATATATCCATAGGTGGCAATACAGTACACCAGTACCTCTGAAATAACAAAAATATTTCTGCAGTGTGCTGGAAAAGGATCGTCACACACAGGGAGGCAAGTTGATAGCAGAGGCAGGTTTGACCCAGGGCTTAGGCAGGCTTCACACAGGCACTACAGAGGTCTTTCATCAGGGGGGGTTCTGGTTGTTGTGCTTTCTGCTGGTGGTCAGCACACCAGACTGAAAAATGGAAAAACCCAGCACCTTGGGGACAACTCACACATGTCTAATTACTGCTGTCTCATCAGGTGAGATCTCTCTGAAAACCTGGGGAAAGATCAAAGTGAGTGTGCTGGAGGTAGGATCTTACTGGGGAAAGACCAATGTGTATGTGCTGGAGGTGGGATCTGACTGGGGGAAGACCAATGTGTGTGTGCTGGAGGTGGGATCCAACTGGGGAAAGACCAACGTGTGCGTGTGCTGGAGGTGGGATCTCACTGGGTAAAGACCAATGAGTGTTTCCCCAGTGACCAAATTGAAAGTAGACCAAATTATATGATAAAGGATAAGATGGCAGCAAAGGAATCTAATGTTATGATAATTCAGTTGTTTGAAGAAGGAAATCTATATTTAATGTCAGGAACTTGTTTGATGTAATATCTGAGCACTTAGCCTACACAGGCAAACATATGTAGAAGGAAGTCATTAGTTTAAGTCTTTACACTATCTACAGGTGTTAAAGGAAACCGTTATCCACAGTGTCTACAAGATGATGTACACAGCTTCAAGAGTGCAGAAGAAAATGGCTAGTTGCAAGGGATGTGGTTCATATCTTAAAGGAGAACTATGAGATGAGTGATTTCCACTCACCTCATAGTTCTAGCCGAACTGTGACAATGAGACTGTCACAGGTCGGCTCAGTAGATCGGGAGGTGAGGGAACACATACCGGGTTCCCTCACCTCTCGATCCTGTCACGGCTCTCTGCCGTGACAGGGGGAGGGGCTGGATTCCCCTCTCCCCGCTCCGATCTGCCAGCGCTGACTGGCGGAACGGACGGGGGAGGGGGTGGATACAGCTGGCTCTGCCTCTAGATAGGCAGAGCCAGGCAGAGTCAGCTGTCACTCACGCAGCTGGGAAGATCCCGTCATCTATGGCGGGATCCGCTTCAGCTGCGGCATCTCAGTGAACAGCTGTAGCTCTGAGGTATACTGAGCTTAGGGTGACGGGAGGACGCTAGTTTGTGTCCTCCCGTTACCCTAAGGCGAACTATGGGGAAAAACACTAACCCCATAGTTCTCCTTTAAGATGTGTAATCATTTCTGCTGGCTAGGCACTTAAACAGTTTTTATTAAACAACAAAACCGTGCCAAAACTAACACTTTCATGTTTGTAGTGGTGGCCAAAGAAAAACAAAAAGGAATATGAACTGAATGACACCTGAAAAACCATTTGTCATTGCCTTCCGCTGTCCACACCAAATCTTGGCATGAGGTTTTCCAGAGTTGTAAAGTTTGCACACTGGAGAAGGCATATCGTTTAGTTGGTGCTGCACGAGAGATAACATTATGATCAGTGAGTTGTTTGTTTCTGCCATTTAGTAGAAATCTAACAACAATATGAGTGAACAAGCTAAGCTATATCCAACAGCAACCGATCAGTATTATCATTTCAATGGACCAAGCCTGATCTAAAGCTTATTAAAACCCCAAAACAAAAATGTAATATATTGCAGCTTAGCATTCAGTAGATATGGTGGCTGCATTTTTTTAACCCTTTTTTCATTTATTTTACCACTGGTAATCCTGAAAATAACACACTATGCCTTCGTGGCTACACTCATTGCTCTATTATATCTATGGGGCAACAATTGTTGTCACACAGGCTGGACTTTAAACATGCGATACATCAAACCACACCACACAAACCTCAATAAATCATCTGAAGGGTGGGTGCTTGGCTAAATGGTGATGTTGTGCAGATGCAAAAATAGGAAAAAGCTTGCAATCCGACTGGCCCATTCCAAAAAAAAACAACAATGTTTTAAGAGTTTGCAGGCCCTCTTTAGTAAGGTGACAAAAAGACATTTGTCACCTTGAAAAAGAGAGTCTGTGTACAACATTAATGTAAAACATTGGTGTTTTTTTTTTAATGGGCCTTCAGGACAAGTTTTAGGGATGTTCCCTTCTTTTTGATCCAAGCAGTACCAATACACAAAGGTTTAGCAAAATGTTAAGAGAAAATCTACAAAGGCAAAAATCTCTGGGAAAACACACACACATGGTGATAAAAGGGAGAAAGTTAGATAAGGAGTAGATATGTGGGCTATAAAATGGTTGTGTGTGTGTGTGTGTGTGTGGATAGAGTCAAAGAGGAGAGAAATGTCATAAAACTATTTAATAGTGGTTTAGAAATATGTATATAATATGTTATTATTAAAATATGGAACAATAAGTAAAAATGCACAAAACAGGAAAAATTACTCAGATAAATATTACAATAGTAACCCAAATGTATGCTGAAATATTACAACAATAATCCAAATGTATACCTAAAATCAATCTATTGTAGTTTTCCTTTAAGAAAAAATAAAAAGTGGTAAATAGCTCATAGCCAGAAGATTCTCTGCAGACAAAAAATGGATGAAGTGTAGGACAAAGTTCAGAAATGTCTGCTGCTGGTATGTCCTGCCTGTCTATTTAAATGCTGACTAGACATGACCTTGTTTAGCTTCTCTAATCTCTTGGGATCATACAACATGTCATTGCTGTGAAAGGCATCATTCCAAACATGCCCAGCTAGAGGGAAATAAAAGAGCATCTATGCTCTGAATGTCAATGCTAGACGTTTTATGTTTGTTAGAGTAGCATCAACTATAAACTACATATCAAGCTTTAAAGAACATCAGGCAAATCAAAAACTCAGTAATACATATGCAGTTCAAGTAACAATATTTCAAATAGTTCTTTGATTTAAAAGTGTGTCATTACTGTTATCAGTAATGCCATTGGTAGGACCCTGTCTGAGAGAGATTGTGCTTCTACCTTATAAAAAGGCAGAGAGCGCGCAGAACCTCACACACTTGAACACCCTCAATATTTTACAAAGCACGTACAAGGCTGATGCAAGAAAGATTTATTGGGAGAAATATGGGAGAGTCCATCATGAAGCAGTCACGGAATTTTAATATTAATGACATACTTCCTCCCCAGAAACAAACAATATAGCGGGAAAACAGTTGACAGGACCTTTTTTATACATTCTTTTTATAAAGCAACAAGGAGTACAAAACAATGTTAATGTGCGACCACAGATTACAGCAAAGTTGATTAAATGTAGAAGGACAATAGTATAAGGAACCTTTATCCCAAATGCCAGATGCTGATCATCAAAAAAGGCCATACACACTGCATATAGCAGAATTAACCTGTTGTCACACTTTGATGTAGTCATCTGATGCTTTCATAGACATCAAACCCCCCCTCATGTGGCCCTATGCTACGTGAGAGCATAGACCCAAAGACTCATGGAAAACATTCTGGCATCCATTGCCTCTCTACAACAAAAAACCTGGAGCAAAACCACAAATGATCTTTCTAACCTTTATTCTACAAGTGCATGCAGAGACTAAAGTACAACTTCATCCCTTCCGCAATCAGAAATATCAAAAACTTGTTACTCAAGAGTAAATTATATGACCATGAGTAAAAATATGGCGGGATGTTATCTAATAGTAATTTAAGAATCACTGCGCTAGGTGTGAAAACTAAATAACTAAATAATTAGTTCGACCAGCCGCAACTATGTGTAGGGTCACTTACAATTATTAATTTTTATTTCACCATCGAGCCCCTGTAACAAGCCCCACCATGAGTGTAAACTCTAAGGTCTACCCTACTCTTGTAGCCAATAATAATCCTCTGCTATTAATAAAGCTGTATATCACATGGCAGCACATGATCTGTTTTCAAATGCTGCCAAGTATGATGTATGCAACTCAAATCCTTACATATATGATGCATTATTTACTAACTTGAGCTCATTTATATTATTAGACGTTTAGCTCACTGATTACTCATTTGTTTGTACACCTTCATATGTTGTGGTTTAAATCTGGAGGGATTAGTTGCCAAGTAAAACTGATTAAAGCTCTAATCACCCCTTGAGAATAACCTGAGAATTAAAAAATGGCAGATTGGCTCCCACAGCGAGTGTATTCCCAGAGCAGCGCTCATTGCCTTGGGCTCTGTGATCTTTTCTCAGGTTCTAAGTTTACCAGTGTGCCAAGTTACTGCAAGAAATATTATTCAATAGAGGAAAGCAAACAACATGAACAGGTATTTTCATCTATATTTCTTAATACAGTAATACCTTGGTTTACAAGTAACTTGGTTTGAGAGCGTTTTGCAAGACAAGCAAACATTTCTGAAAAATGTTGCCTTGATATACAAGCAAATGTCTTGCAATAAGAGCAAAATTTTGTAGAAAAGCACCACCGAATAAGGCTGTAGCAGTGCGAGCGATGAGACTGTTTAACGACAATGCAATGTCGCATATTGAATAGATTCCTTGATAAGGTTTCACAAAATGAAAAAGATTCCATTGAGCCAAGAGATAGCAGTGATTCCGTTAGTGACAGTGAAAGTCGTCCTACACAATAATCCTCCTCTCTCTTGTCCCCCTCACACCAGCCACGAAGGTACCGGTAATTGTTTTATTTTTCTTTATATTTTATACAGTATTATATTACAGTACAGTATTGTAATCATTTTTCTATGAATATTTTTGGGTTGTGGAACGAATCATCTGAATTTCTATTATATCCTATGGGGAAATTCGCTTTGATATACAAGCGCTTTGGATTACAAGCATGCTTCCGGAACGAATTATGCTCTTAAACCAAGGTATTACTGTAACTCATACCAATATTTTTACAATTAAAGTGACCTTAGCCCCATTAAAAGAAAAAGAATATCCTCACCTTAAATCTTTGCTCTTGTTAGAAGCTTTGGGTGTTGCCACTATCTCAGACTTCCTTGGACCTGGTCGATCAAATACAATGTCCCCACTGGGTACTGTCCACAAAGTTCCTATCACAGTAGGGAATCTACAGTATCTTCCATATACGTTTTTATTGAAATGTAGGTCATAAAGGATAACAATATAGGGATGCAAAAGAATACACAACTTGTGCAAAGTGAAACATACATAGCTGGTACATTAGGAGGACCATAAGATAAACTATGTAACATAGAAGCAACAGTCGAATACATGTCAAGGATGTTGGGGATGCGCTATCATACAGACTCAGGCCTGTCAGCATTGCCTAGAGCTCTTCTAAAGAGAAGAAAGATTTAACACACCACCATGGGAAAGGTAAGTTCAAGTGCTTTATTTTAATTCCATGGTGACACTTATTGTATTTAATGCATCTTATTGTTATCCTAACAATTATCTTCACTTGGCACTGCTAGTATAATACTCATAGACTCATAGATCCGTGCTGACTGAAAGAAGGAGGCTGCCATTGTTGAGCCACCTTTATACCCTTCCCCTTATACCCTATCCAAAGTTCAACTTTTCTTTTTACATAGATATATATGGAGCACTATGCTTTATATACCAGAACTACTTCACAGATCTGATATTTAAAGATTGGAACTATTTAAAGGCTTGAAAAAGGCCATGGAGGCTTAATCTATAAATATACTGCATTACTAGACTTTTAAAGAAGAGTTTCTGTTCTGAGGTTTTACTCAATGCCAAAAACGGGCTCTGCTTGGCGCTGGGTCAAGAGAACAGAAGCATGAGGAAAGAGTTCACAAAGAGAAGATTTGTGTGATATTTCTTTTCTGATTCTGCCTACTGAGCTAGGATTTTTTTTTTGTATTTTTTTGTTCTGGTACATTCCACAAAAGGAAGACACTGTATACGATGAAAAACAACTCCTATTATAACTTAGAAAAAGCAAATATTAAGTAAATCACTGATGTCTTATTAAAGCTAATATATGATTTCTAAAGGGAATCTATAGTGTTATATCTAAATATTTCATATATACCACTTGCAGCCAGAAGTTGGAACTCTATACTGTGCTCTGTGTAGTCCCCGAGATGAGTTGTGCTAAAAATAAACCTCAGTAGCAGATACAGCTAATTTCCCTAGTGAAATCACAGATGCAGCCATGCAGACAGTGACAGACAATGACAGACCTTTGCAAAATGAATGCCATGGATACACTCTTTGATAAATATTTAAAAAAAGGAAATTATTAGGGAAACCCACCAAGAGAGGTCCCAGCTCATCTAAAACTATTTAAATGTGATATTTTTGTCCACATGTAGTAAGGATATGGCTTTCAATGTTAGTAGAAAGATGTGCCCTTTCTAGGCTTTAACTGTACAGTAGTATGGACTATAGGGTTTTCTCTAGTGAGAGGGAGGTATCAAAATCTATGTAGTAAAACACTGAGATAAACACATCCATCAGTAAGTGATAACATTCTTTATAACAGATGATAGTAAGCTTGCCAGGGCCTGAGCTTTTCTCAGAAACCTGTTGTTGCATATAGAAATTTAATAAGAGGTGTAAGGGTCGCCCTATAGATATATTCCTTGATCATATTATCTAGCTTCGTTAAGGGGTAGAGATGCCAGTTTGCAAGAGATATTATGTAAGCTGTGATTGTAGCGTTGGAGGGTTTTAGTGATATATTTCATATGTGGGATATATTTGATATCTTTACATATACATATGAATAAAGACATATA
>NW_017306859.1:497822-502116 GCF_000935625.1 Nanorana parkeri | reverse complement strand
CTGAACCCCTAAAACTGTTTGGGATTCAGTTCCTTTGTTGGATGTCTGTGTTCCTGCCACATGCTATGATTTCATCCCCTTACCCTCAGTCCACTATGTTAGCAGTGAGATATGGGTTAGAGAAAAAAACCACAGGCATCTGACACTTCTGAAAGAGTCTTTAGGAGGCTGCAGTGTGGGGAAGGTAGGAGACATGGACTGCCACAGGAGAATATAAAAGCTCTTCTACTGCAAGCACCTTTGACCTTGATTTTGTGTAACCTGATATTAAATAAATCAATGAATGGCAAATTATTAATAGCTCCACATCCCTAATGATTAATATAAACCTTGGGGCCATGGGACCTTTCAGGTGCTACTTGTGGATATACAGCATTTACAATAATATATTGTACTAAAAAAATAAACTTTCATTGTAACAATGTTTAAAACTCATATAAAAACACAGGAGCAGAGAAATTAAGTTCAGCTATATAAAAGGGATTTACAGACAGCACTTGAAAGAAATTTCCACATAGAAATACCCTCAAATACGCCAACCTTCAGTGTGTCTATTTACATGAAACAAAGTTGATGTTTCCTTTGAGATAGGTGCAGACTCTATTGATGGTGTAAGAGTGATGTTTGACATGTTTTCATCAGAAGGTGACCTTCCAGACAAAGCAGATCTTTCGGTCTGAGAAATGTGTTAAACTGCACCCTTACTCCACTGGTCGAATCAGCATCTATCTCAAATGAAAGATCTATTTTGTTTCATGTATGTAGACCACACTGAAGGTTTGGGTATTTAAAGGTTTTTTCTCTGTGAAAACTGTCTGTAAATCCTTTTTCTATGGCTAGTCTTCATTTCTCTACTCCCATGTTTCACATGGGTTTTAGAAATTGTTACAATAAAAACAATATATTTTTCTAGGCGAAAAGTTTATTAGAATTTAAACATATGAAATAGAGTACTAAATGAAACATTATAAGTGTAAAAAAAATATATATCCAAATGAAAAATATTGGTGTACATTTTGTATATCCAGTAGACCCTGCACAGTCCCATAGTCCTTTTTTAAAGGAGAACTATGGAGTTAAGTCTTTTCCCCATAGTTCTCCTTAGGGTAACGGGAGGACACAAACTAGCGTCCTCCCGTCACCCCAGGCTCAGTAGCTCGCTGTCACCCTAGGCTGTAGCTCGCGGTATACTGAGACGCCGCAGCTGAAGTGGATCCCAACAATTGTGCCAGGATCCGCCAAGCTGCGTGACTGACAGCTGGCTCTGCCTATCTAGAGGCAGAGCCAGCTGTACCCGCCCCCTCTGCCGTCTGTTCCGCCAGTCAGCGCTGGCGGATCGGAGCAGGGGGAATCCAGCCCCTCCCCTGTCACGGCAGAGAGCCGTGACAGGATCGAGAAGTGAGCGAACGCTGGTATGTGTTCGCTCACTTCGCGATCTACTAAGCCGACCTTTGACAGTCTCATTGTCACAGGTCGGCTAGAACTATGAGGTGAGTGAAAAGCACTCACCTCATAGTTCTCCTTTTAAGTGTTAATATTTTTTGGAATTCTTTGTAAATAATTTTACTCTGGCATTCATCTTCTGTAACAAGCTTTTCTGCTGGCTAAAGCCCGATAGATGCCAGTATTATAATCCATAAAAAGGACTGAATCTAGATATGTACATCAACGATAGTATTCACTCCTCTATGTCACTAGTAATGAATTTGGTACAAAGTCTAAGGATTGTTGAGATTTATACTTTTCGACAACAAAGAGATAGTTGGTTGGATATGGCTGAACACAAAGCCCTTCTGTTGAGGAGGCAAATGTGAAGGCAGGCAGCAAGCAGGCAACAAGAAAATCAGGTCAGGCTGACACACAGAGAGGTAAGCAGATCCAAGGACAGGCCGAGCCCAAAACAGACAAACAATCAGAGCAGGACACCAATGCGAAAAGAAGACCTGACAGGAGTGGATTTTAAAGCAGACACTCTGATGATGTCACAAGCAGTGGCGGAACTACCGCCGGTGCAGGCGGTGCGGACGCACCAGGGCCTTGGGGCTCTAGGGGGCCAGGGCCTTGGGGCTTAATAATAATTATTTGTATCCTAATGCTGTATAAAGTACTGTTGCAGAATGGCACCCTCTATAGAGGACTACAAATCTCAGCAGTACTTTATACAGAAATGCTATTGTTATATAAAGTATTGCTGGGGTGTGTAGTCCTCTATAGCCTGTGCCATTCTGCATTGCTGTAAATATTAGGGTTGCACCGATAAATCGGCCACCAAAAGATATCAGCCGGAAATGGCACTTTTGGCCAAATGCCAAAAGTGCAATTTTTCTGCTGATACAGCAGCGCATCCGTGCTTTCTTTCCTCCCCGCTGGGCGCTGCTCTGTGTCCCAGCGGGGAGGAGAGAAAGTGACAGCCGGCCGAGCGCTGGTCACAAGCCCTGCCACAGGATGCCTGATGGCAATGTATTAAGTTTAACCAGCAGACGGTTCAAGCACACAAGAGGTGACACTAAAAACAACTATATTGCAATATAACCGACTGACAGCAAAGCTATACCAACAACAGTTAGAATATAGTTAGTGTCAATGTCCATTTAAAACGTTTTACAAACTACAAGCAGTGGAACTGTGATGTGCAAGGAGCGGTGGAGGTCTCGCTCGGGCATTTGAATACCATGGATCTACTGTTTGCTTTTGTTACCATTTTATCAATTTATTTTAATGCTGTACTCCAGGCAGTTTTAGAAATACATCAGTCAATGCACTTATATATTCACTAAAACATCATATAATTTTTTTTTTATATTCAACTAGTGTAAGTATAAGAATTTTACTTGGTATCAATCTGTTATCCCCTGAAAAAAAGTACTTTGTCCGGAGAGGGAAGAACAGAACCAGGAGCCAATCAGGTGTGCAACATGCACATGTGCTAACAAGGAACATGCTGACACAAGGGAAGAGTAGAGGGACAATTTATCAGTATTCTACTGCTTCTTCGCTGTCAAAATACATGCTGAGGGCCGGGAGTTGACCAGGCTCTATTAGTTGCAGAGTAAGGATACCAACATGACTGTGCTGCCTGTTAGAGATGTGTAGATTTCAGGACTGGATGGTCAAAATTACAAATCATTTGGCAGGTAAAACGTATTCCATATATGTACTGTATTTCTGCTGTGTATTTAGTGATTTGTCCAGAGTTCAGTTTCAATGTATAATATGTCTTGGCTTATTTTCTTATAAATTATTAATAAATTTATATTAGTTTACATTTTGTTTAGGAGATGCGTTTTTTTACAATGAATTTTATGGGTTATGCTTCCTTTTACATAATGAAAGTCCACCTTAGATGTTGGTTGTTTTCTAGTCTATGTTCATGTATTGTATCAATCTTGATTATTTAAAGCATTTTGTCCACCCGCTCATAATCAGCAAACTATAATGTTTTTGTTTTTAAAAAAAAGGGTATCTTTTCTATCATAACATTGAATTGTCTTTTAGGACAATTGTTATTTCCTTGTACTAACCATAATAAAAAATATGTACAAATCCACTATACATTCCTTTTAAATAATGTAAAATATGATATAGGACAACCCAGACTCTCAGAGAGAACTATTTCCATGGGAAGAATTAACTCTGAACATAGATTTTGTGGCAAAATATAAAATGTAAATAAAATATCAAAAATAAAAAGGTAAACATTTGTATCAAACTGATGAATAATTAAGACTTACTGATGCCAGGATAAGAATGCTTAATTTTTTTAAAGGTGACAGTTATTTTTAGCTAATTCCAATGAGATTTGCAAATAACAGCCACATGGCTAACATAAAGATATTTATCGTTGTGCTAAAGTCTTTTATATTGCCCTAAAAGCAGACATGCGGCCTGTGGTCCCCCATGGAGGCCAAAATAATAGTCAGCCCTGCAAGAGGGTCTAGGGGAAGTTATAAGGGAGGGGCTGGATTCCCCTTTCTTCCACTGCCAATCATCGAGGCCTTTGGAGTTAACAGACCCCAATAAAGATACTGTAATTTAAAAAAAAGAGGGGCTGCCATTGCAGTTACCCATCAGACAATACTAGTTGACTGGCTGTTATCTGTCCATAGGTGTTTGTAGGCCAAATGAGAGGAAAACAGCACAGGGTCACAGCACTGCTTCTCCATGGATACTGTACAGTGAATTAGCTTAGTCACCCTAGGACAAGTAAGTTACTGGCAGAATCATCAGGTGAAAATAAAGAACAATAACTGAAAAAAAGAGAACAAATCAACCATATAATTATTATTATTATTAT
>NW_017306859.1:497464-497791 GCF_000935625.1 Nanorana parkeri | reverse complement strand
CAACCCAAATTCCAACACAGTTTGGACGCTGTGTAAAATCTACATAAGAACAGAATGCAATGAGAATGCAATGAGAATTCTAACAATCCCCCTATGTAATAGCACAGGCACACTAACAGGTCCTCTTTATGGAGACATTAAGGCTCTATAAGCCCCCCCAATGTCACCTAGGGGCCCTCAAAGAAGCTGATGAAGCACAGATCTGCTTCATCAGTTTCTTCTCTGGCTATAGCAGCCACAGAAATGACAGGCTGAATGCGGAAGTGATGTAATACACACCACTTCCGCATTCAGAGATCGAAGAGGACAGCAGAAGGGGGGAGGGTG
>NW_017306859.1:490867-497370 GCF_000935625.1 Nanorana parkeri | reverse complement strand
GCAATCAGGCACCTATAGAGCCGCCCGAACGCTTGTATGTGACAGCCGTTACCGGCTGTTTACAACTGTTAGTGTGTTCTGCTCGTGCGCATGCTAGGGGGTGCCTGCGAGCTGGAAAAAAAGCTGTGTATATATATATATATTGTTAATAAAATATGGGTTTATGAGATTTGCAAATCATTGAATTCTGTTTTTATGTAGATTTTACAAAGCTTCCCAACTGTTTGGGAATTGGGGGTGCATCATACTTTTTGATTTTGGGTTTAAATACGCTTTAACCTTCCTGGGTGGAAGTTCTGCAGCTCTTAGTAGAAAAAAGAATCCTACTAAGGACTGTTTAAAAGGCACACTTGTCTTGAGTTTTCATATCTTTGTGACTAGAGCTGCAAAATCCATTGCCAAGTTGTGTTAGGGTGCCGTTCAAAGCTAATGGCACCGCATTGCAGCAATGTATGCATCATGTGTTGTCTCACATTACGCAAATGCAATAGTGTGAATGGGCCTTAAAAGGTTAAAACTTTTTTTTGTTAAGTGTTTCTACAATAAATAGTTATCACCAGAGAAGATACCTTTTAGAAAGCAGAACTCAGCTAAGGAAGCAGCTGTTTCCTATCACAGCTATACAAACTTAGAACTTTTATCTATGTAGCTCAAGTAAATAGCTCAGAAGTTCTGTGAGTCACTTTGGAGAGAATAAATACTGTGCCTGAGAACTCAGGAGAGCGACCATAAATCTGATTGGATGTAAACACAGCTCTGCAGAAGGCTTTTAACAAGAAGAGGGCAGATCACACACTGAACAAGTGTTGTTTTACATAAGCCAAGGGAGAGGATTAAAGCCATGGCAGGTAAAAGAGCAGGCAAAGCATGGATAGAGCAACTGCATGACTGTAGTGAGGACATTTAATGCCTGGAAATGGTTAAGAGGTCACAAGGGGAAAGGAGGTGGGTTAAGCTTTACCTAGATTGCTATCAAGAGCCAGGTGGGAGGAGGAACAGCAATGGCTTGGTCATCCAGGAGCTGGCAACAGAGGTTGCTTGGTGCAGCGTCTGCCCGCTAATGGAGAACTCCACTTCGACAAAGAATTATATATAATTTGCTGCATTAGACACTCTAAAATTTAGTAATATTAAAATTACTTTATAATTTCAATTTGAAGCCATTAAAACTGTCTAAAATGCAGTTTTATTTGATTTGTTGTAATTGGTTCATTGCTTTCTGAAAAGTCTGCACAGAGCTACAAGTTCATTGACAGACATCCCCTGCAACAAGTGTTTTCAGTGAGATACTTTCTAAGGTTTATCTACACCAAAAGAGCCACTGACACTGCAAGGTAGATCAGAAATCAATTTGAGAAAGGACGTGGTTCTCCAAACTGCAATATCAGAGGAGCAGAAAAAGATGTAAAACTATGAAGAAGCTTGCTAAAATTCTTGCAATTTGTATATTTTGCCTGAATGAGATTGCTTACCCTTTAAGAAGATACGCTCCTTATTGTTGCTCTAGTGAAGGATTTTGAGGCCATGATGGTATATTTTAGGGTTGCAGCTATATGTAATAGCCACTGTGGCTACACATTTAGCTTTCTAACCTTACTGGAGAATCCACAGGTGAACCTGCTACTCTCCCCTGTAACAGCTCTGGCTTGGAGCTTGAGCTATACGTCTCAGCATCCTTCATCACAAAGACAAACAAGATGTTCGATGCTCGTTGCTCCTTCAGCTCCCACTTGATGTTCTTGAGAGTCTGATGGTCCATGAGGAGGGCTATAGTGGTGGCAGGAGGGATTGGAAGGCAAATGGGTTTAGAGAAGGCAGAGCATAGACTAGGTTCAGGTCAGTAGAGTTTTCATTGCATGTGAGAGGTCTATAAGCAGAGTATTTAGTTTGGTCTAAAGCTGTTTCTGTGCTAGCAAATTCAGCATGGACTGTAGTGACCCAGGGTTGGTTAACTACAGCAACCAATAACGAGAGTAACTTGTCAATTTGGTGGTCATTCAGATAAGACCTATGTACAGCACATGATCAGCAATTTTGAAATTCCCTTAGACACAACTGAGGAACATTCAATAGGCCAGTCTTTTACTGATGGAGAAATTGACTGACCTGGTTAATAACAGGGAAATAAAGGAAGCATAGTGGGTGGTGCTTAAAGAGTATCTAGACCCAAGAACAATACTGTATATTGCAGTTTGCTTCTCTCTAGAAGTGATGGCTGTACTGGTTTTCTTTTTTTTTAGAATTTGTTTCCTTAATTTTCAACTGGTGATTCTGCCAGTAAAACATTTCCTTTCTTAGATTGACAATGCTCACTTTCTGTAATCTTTAGAAATAGCTGGGAACAAGGTTACTGATATGAGCTCAACAAAGGCAGAGATTTTCGGTAGGTTCAACAGGTACTGCATATATATTCAAACAGCGCAAACCCCCTGACATAGAAATCCAATACATGGAGCTCTCCAATGAACATATATTCAAGTGTGATATAAAGTGTATCCAACCATTTTTAATTAAACATTGCAAAAAATTGAGATAAATCACCTCATTACATAACATTTAAAAGTTTTAAAAAGAACCACATAGCTTCCCTTAAATGACCCCGATATGGGACAGAGTAGTCAGGGTTAAAGTGCCCGCAGGATAGAGCAGCAGTCACTGATATGAACGTATACACCGTTGCGGAGCTGTGGATACAATTGTATCAGCATATGATGATGGGATTACTCACTTTTTATTCAATTGTGGCCACAAGAAAGAGAGTCCATACTTTTGTAGTAGGTGTCCCGGTGGTGTTTTAATAAAGGTATTTGTAATCCTGAAGATAATTTTAATCCTGCTGGTCGTTCAGATGATTCCAACGATCGCACAATTTTTCATCAAAGTTAGTCCCGACCGGCATCACCGTGCATCAAATATGGGGAGCAGCCTGACAGTTCCCCCTGCAAGTGCAGCTTTACAGACCAAACGGGAACAAATAAGAGAAGTTCATTGTTAGAGTTTACGTACACTTTAACCAACTCGAGCAGCATGCCGGATCATATCCATAGGGTCCATCTTAAAGGAGAATTATGAGGCGAGTGATTTCCACTCAGCCTCATAATCTGAGCCGACCTGTGACCATGAAACTGTCACAGGGCGGCTCAGTAGATTGGGAAGTGAGTGAACACATACCATTGCTCGCTCACTTCTAGATCTATCAGTGCAGAGAGCCGTGACTGTTACTCACTGCTCCCTGCAGGCATTCCCCCCCTCCCCTGACGATCCTCCAGCGCTGACTGGCGGAACGGATGGGGGAGAGGGCTGGTAAAGCTGGCTCTGCCTATACTGCCTATACTCTGCCTGTCACTCACGCAGCTGGGTGGATCCAGACAGAATTGTCGGGATCCGTTCCGGCTGTGGCGTCTCAGTATACCCCGAGCTAGCTTTGGGTGATGGGAGGACGCTAATTTGTGTCCTCCCATTACCCTTAGGAGAACTATGGGGAAAAGCCCTGACCCCATAGATCTCCTTTAAAAGTGCTATTTAAGCTATTTGAAATGATGATTAGATCACTTAAAATGGATGCTGCTCCTTGATGTTTAAAAGTTTTAGCTTCCTGCAGAATCAGCTGCTCCCCTGAACACTGGTCCCCATATTCTGTTTTAGTGTGTCTCATTTCCCTTGCAGGGTCTAATGGAGCCACCCTTGTGTCTGCTAGTAAGCTGTGTGTGTCTCCACAAGCACAGCAAGACAAGTAACATCCCTGCTCCCCCCTCCTTTCTCCTCCGTTCCCCAAGCTAGTAAATGGAGGCCTGCTAAAGACTGTGCTGTCCCCTGTGAGCTTGTTCTGGACAGGAAGTTCAGGGAAGTGGACCTGAGAGAGTTGGAGTGGTTTAGAACCATGACTGTAAGCACTTGGACAAAAATGTAAAGAAATACGTTGATGGGCGATGTATATTTGTTTGATCTGGATTCATTATTGAATAAATGTTTGAGAGTTTAATATTACTTTAATTGACAACCTTGTGAAGCCAAATCAGGAATCGGGCTCGTCTATCATTTGATTTTGTTTGTGATGTGAATACAAGGAGGACAAGCAACAAGATTCAGTACTTTATTTTGGCTCTAGTTCTAGCATTGTTCTTTCTGTATGATTCCAAACTTCCAAAAGGTGTGTTCAAGGATTTACAGAAGAGTTTAATTGTCAGAATCCTATTTTAGGCATTAAAATGTTTTGGTTCCCTCCTTTGTTTTAAAGAAGAACAGGCAATCTAAATATTAACCCTTGCAGCGTGGCTACACTTAACTGTTCATTTTGGACTAGGTGTTAAAACTAGAGGAGTACCGAAATGAAATTTTCAAAACTGAAATGAAACCGAAAATAAAGAAAAATCAGGCCGAAACCTAAAATTGTTTTCTTTAACCTTTTCAAATGTTTTAAAATATTTTATTTTCATCTATTTATTTATTTTTTAATTTATTTATTTTTATTAAATATTTTAAAAAACAATTAACTTTACTGTTGGGGGCTTGGGGAAGATATCAGGGGTCTAAACAGACCCCTGATATTTCCCTTATAAAATAGAAAAAGATTGAGAACACAGAGTCCTGAATCTCTTTTTCTGCTGCCCCTGTTATAAATGAACAGGAAGCCTCTATACTGAGTGAAATGCTGGCCACTCACAACGCTCTCCTCCCCCACACCGCTCGGCCTCCTGTGACAGATCTGCGGGGGTAGCCTCACTGCAGGGTTCATTTTTAGATTGCCTGGAGTTTCTTTTTAAGTCTATTTCAGTGTTCTGAGTTCTCATATAATTATCACTGATAATCTGCTTTTTTTTAAGTGTCAGGTTGATAAGTTAATTTTGACTTCAAGCAAAGGTTAACTTCGCATTTATGCCTGGGGGATAGGAAAAGGCAGATTTCTGTCCCCTAGGCAAAAAGGAGCAATTAACCCTTGCGGAGCAGGGGCAGCCCCCACTGCAAGGGAAATGTTTTCATTTCCCTTGAGTTGGGGTTTAATAATATAAGCTGCAAGAAAGTGTTGTGGACATATTAAAGAGTCATTAAGTTATTTCTAAATGCTGCCAACTATGTTATACCCCTATAGCAGGCAATCGCCTTGTGGTGCACTTTCGAAAGAAAATGGTCTTCCCACAATTTACTAGCAGTATTCTCATGAGAAGATGAAAATCTTTGTTTCCATTTTCAATGCAGAGCCCTTTGATCTCTTTAGTTTTGTTCTTTTGTGGTTAACTGACAGTTCTGCTTTTCACAACATCCCCCGAGGGAGGTGTCGGAAGACACAATATTCTGTGTACTCTGCACTTTCATACTGCACTTCAATTCTGTATTCTGTTTTCTTCCAGGCTAAATATATGTCACATGAACATTGTACATCTAGAGCTGACAGGTGCTGGATTTGTATAGTGTTTGATGCAGTAGAGTTTCCACAACAAATCACCTAAAGACTTTAAGAAAACTTGACACAAATCTAGGTATATAAAATGAACATATCATGGAACAAAATGCAGAAGCAGAAGTTTCCATCAGTGAAAATGGCTGGCTGAGACAAAAGTTCCAGAGAGGGATCATGGTTGAACTTGTATGGAAATTTAACTTTTCCTGTAAAAGTTGAGCTTGGCTCCATGCCTTCCACCTCCCTATTGTAAGGGCTTAATTTGGTCAGTTTAAAGGACCAATAAGGCAAAGGGTGGGACCAAGTTCAACTTTTTTTTGGGTATGTTGATATTTGCATATAACTTTTTAACTGTCCAGATTTGTGACAAGTTTACTTTACCTCATCTTGATATGAAGAAATCAAGTGTGAGAATAAGATTACTTAGGACACAACAGTTCTAGCACGTCTCCTTGCTGTAAGTAGGTTTACAGTTTTAGTTCAGGAAAATTATTCCCGAAGATCACTAGGGATGGTCTCGATGTTCGAGTCGAGCAACAGTTCAACTCGAACATCGGCAGTTCTCGTGTTCAGAGCACCGCACAGTGCCTTGTGAAGCCCTGATTGGGTAAAGCAATGCTCCTGACCACAGGTCAGAGGCACGACATTACCCAGTCGCAGCACAGTGCACTGTGAGAACCATGATTGGCCAATGTTTACATTTGTCCTGTCAGGTGCCGGACAAATGTAAACATTTGGGCAAAGCTAGCTAGCTGTCACCACTAGTTCCGCCCAATTGTTTATATTTTGCTGTCAGAATGCCAATCTGCGACTGGAGTTCGTCGCAAGCGGACGGGTCGAGGGGCGTCTGGTGTTTTTAAGTACCGTATATACTCTAGTATAAGCCGAGATTTTCAGCCCATTTTTTTGGGTGAAAAGTGCCCCCCTCGGCTTATACTCGAGTCAGCGCCAGGTGTCATCTTACTTACCTCGCCGAGCGTCGCGTCACTGCTGCTCCGGTGTGCGGCGCTCCGAGCGGGGTCATCTGGCAGTCTCCGGGTCCTAATTTAGGTGGCCAGAGACTGCCAGATGACCCCGCTCGGAGCGCCGCCCACCGGAGCAGCAG
>NW_017306859.1:465730-490782 GCF_000935625.1 Nanorana parkeri | reverse complement strand
ATTTACAATTATCCTCTGCTAATATGAATGGGTTAAATGATCCGTAGTACATGATATGTAGCCCTGTACCCCCTTTTCCACTTACAGAGCTAGGTTATTTTTCTTTTAAATAAATATTAATGTAATTTTATTGGTATCTATCTACCAGTAGCTGCCTTATTTCCCACCCTCGGCTTATATTCGGGTCGATACTTTTTCCCAGGTTTTTTTGGTAAAATTAGGTACCTCGGCTTATATTCGGGACGGCTTATACTCGAGTATATACGGTATATTATTTCTATTTGTTTTTTTAGTATTTTTTTATTTCATCGAGTCATCGCCATTGACAACGCTGGAGGTCGTGATTGACCCTAGGATTACGGTGGTGGATCCATTTATTTATTAAAAGGGTACCCTGGTGTGAATAAGCCCCCCTGCCCGCACCCCCACAACCAATGCCCCAGGGCTTGTGGGGAAGAGGCCCTTATCCCCATCGGCATGGGGACAAGATGTTTTTCCAGGGTCGACCTCGAACCCCTCCTTTCCTGCCCTGCCAGGCCTGTGCTTGGATCAAGGGTCTGGTATGAAATTTTAGTGGGGACCCCACTACATTTCCCCTCCATTTTTGGGGGTGGGGTCCATCCTCAAAATTCCTACCAGACCTTAAGGGCCTGGCGTGACTTTGAGCTGGAAACCCCACACACTTTTTTTTTTTAAATGGGGTACCTCCTAAAATTCCTACTATATCTTAAGGGTCTGGTATGACTTTAGAGGGGAACCCCATGCTTTTTTTTCCTTTTATTTAAATGGGATCCCTCCTAACATTCATACCAGGCCTAAGGGGTCTGGTATTGTTTGGGAGGGGGAACTGCATGCTTTTTCTCTTCTTTATAAATGTAATTTTTTTCTTTATAAATGTCTTTTCGCGGGTGCGCGCAATTTTAAAGCTTGACATGTTTGGTGTCTATTTACCCGACGTGACCCGATCTTTTATATTTGACCAAAAAGCTGGTTAATAATAAATGTTTCCTAACATAATGTAAAAAAATACTTTTTTTTTTCAAAATTTTCTGTAATTTTTCCTAATTATAATAAAAAATAAAAACCCCAGTGGTGATTAAATAACACCCCAAAATAAAGCCCTATCTGTCCCCAAAAAATGGTATAAAATTCATTTCAGTACAGCGTTGCATGACGGAATAAACGTCAGTCAAAGGACTGCAGCGCTGAACACTGACAAATGGCCTGGCCAGGAAGGGGGTCTAAACACCTGGTCTTGAAGTGGTTAAACAATGTTAAAATTACTGCTCCTTTAAAAACTGTATTTTTGAAAGTGTTTTTTTCATTGATTCATGTCCCCCAGGGCAGCACCCGAATCCCCATACCCTTTCTATGGCCAATAACTTGCATATAAGCCTTCAAAATGGGGACATTTTATGTTCTGAGTTCTGGTCCAATAGACTTTCATTGGGTTCGAAGTTCAAGTTTGAACTTTTGTGTAAGGCGTTAAGGTGGTGCTGGGGCACATGTTCGGGAAAGGGGGAATGGTGGTGGGGTGGTGCACGGCTAATGGAGGTTGGTGGCCTCTGCATCATCCGGCTCAGGCTGGCGTCCTGGCCAGCTTACTGACGTCACTGGTTGCCAGCTGCTGGGCAGGACACCAGCGGGATCATACCACTCATCTCCTGGCAACCAGTGATGTCACTGGCTGCCAGGATCTTGGTGGGACACTGGCCAGAGCATCCGGCTCAGCTCCTGGCAACCAGTCACGTCACTGTTTGCTGGGAGCTGGGCGGGATACTGGCCAGAGCGTCCCAGATTGCTAAGAGCTGGTCTGGGAATTGTGCATTGACCTTACACATCTTCCGTCTGGATCTTAGCAACCTAGGACACTCTGGCCAGAAAGGGGGTGGCAGGCACACTAATATTATGCAGCATAGCGACTGCACGTGACCCAAAGGGATGCCACCTGAGGAGACATATACTGTATATGCACGCACCACAAAATTGAGATGGTAATTCAAAATGGTGGACTTAAATTGCTTTGTATTTGGATTAGATTTGAATCTTTAAAGTGTGATCTGGCCATACATGTTACAATCGGATTATAAAATCCGTGAAATATAATGCATTTATTAAATTTGGGGATGGTTGCAGAAAATAATGGTTAAATCATTTGGACATTTTTATTTAGATATAAGCAGGGTCAACTCCAGCACAATCTTTTTTTGTCCTGAGTGGAAATTTCTACTCACACTGATTTGTCTGAAACCCATCAAATAGGCATGAAGTGGAAAGATCTTGCTTCACTTCCTGTTCTGTCAAAGTATTGAGAAATATCCCAAACATCAACAAAGGCAGCAATAAGGAGTTGACAGAGGTTCTAACTACTCAATATTCTATCCAGAACTAAAGAAAAAGTTTTGGCTGGAGTTGGGCTTTAAAGCTGGCCAGCAAGCACAAGTACTGGTGGTACCCTGTCAAAACCAATTCAAAGGAAGAGTCAGCACAATAGATGAAGTGTCAGAGTCAGAGTGAAAGAAAAAACATGCACAAAACAATCTCACACTTCTAGTGAACTTTTCTTATGCATGTGTTGCACTATATGGGAAATGCATGGACAATGATGGCAAAATGTTGGCAACACTCTACAAGAGGCACACACTGGTCAGGTGTAGGAATGAGGTTCTGCTTTACCTCTACTATAGGTACATGGAGAATACCCAGGATTTATTAATCCTAAACTTTTGGATAAGAAATTTGTAAGTTCACTGACAGAAATAAGGAACAACCCATAATATGGCACAGAGCCTCCCCCCTGGTCAGCTGAGCTACAAGAGCCAATAATGTTAAGAAATGGATAACCCTCACTTTAAAAGGCGGTGGCCTCATGGCAGCCATATCGTCAGTGTGTGCTGACATTGTTATAGAGAACTGACATTTCCATGTAGAGAGTCTCCATTACTGTGCTGTGCTGGCCGTGTCTTCTTGCGGGCGGGAGGCTGGAGCTGGCAGAACGATGTCTCCGTCGGCTTCTGAAGTTAAACTCCTCCCAGGAGTGAGGCCTCTTCTCATTGGCCAGTGGGCGGAGCTCCGTCCAGAAGACCGAGCCGATGGTCCGCGCGACGATCGAGGAAACAGGTGAGTTGTCAGCCCTGTCACTGTCAAACGGAGAGTCTCAGTTTGACAGTGACAGGGCTGAGAGCTCACAACGCTCCCTGGCTGCCATTCTAATAGGGCAAACTAGGCGGCCGCGAGGCCTTCGGGAGCGCGAGGCCTAAGGCGACCGCCTAATTTGCCTAATTAGAGAGCCGCCTCTGGAGAGAGACTCTGAAGGGAATTTATCAAAACTGGAGCAGAGAAAATTTGGAGCAGCTGTGCATGGCAACCAATCAGCGTCTCTCTTTCAATTTCAAATCTTAACTGAACAAATTAAAGAGAGAAGCTGATTGCTTGCCATGCACAGCTGCTCCAGATTTTGTCTGTTCCAGTTTTGATGAATTCCCCCCTCTGTCTTTTATATTTATAGTTTAGGGGTTTTTTTTTTGCTAAACGATGGCATTGGTACATGTCCCAGGGCAGTGCCCAGCTTCCCATGCTTTTTGTTTGACATCAGTTTGCTTATTCGCTCTACAGCTGGTCAAAACTGAATAAGATTCAGAACTGACTAAATAACTTAGTCAGAACCGAATAACAAGATTCACCCCCCATAGACTTCAGTGGGGTTCAAGATTTGCTAAACTGTTCCTGAACCGAACCCGGACAGATTCGCTTATCCCTGATCAGGGCTATAAAGTAGTGTAGGTGCACTCAGGGGTCAGGATATAGGTGGGTGCTGTAAATGGAGGAGATGTACATGCATGTGTACCACGGAAGCTAAAACGAACTTCTGCACAAAATGTATTTTCCTGAATAGTGTATAGTATAAGATGCTTTGCAGGATAGAGAGTGACTTTCAGGAGTGTCTTTCCCTAAATTCTCACAATAAAGAATGAGTGCAAGTATACTTGCTGCACTATATAAAACACAAGGTCATATTTAGTATACTACACATAAACATCACTTAAAAGAAAACCAAATTACATACTAAGTAAGCATGCTTTTCCAAAAAAGCTTTCGATTAATCGTTAATCTTTTTGATCGATTAAAATTTTTTTGATTGATTTTTTTTTTTTTAAACTCTCTGCACGAGCGCCAGCCAAGGCATTGGCCTATACACATACAGCACAGCAATGAAGTCATACAATGAACTAGGATCACACTAATACAGCACTTTATTATTCTGAGTTGCCCCACGTGAGATTAATAACGTGCTGGATTAGTGTGATCCTAGTTAATTTTATTACTTCATTGCTGTGCTTTATGTGTATAGGCCAATGTAGTTGGATCTGTATGTGCATTATAATTAATCGAAATTAATCAATTAATCGATTAAAAAAGATTTCGATTAATCGAACACATTAAATCGACTTTTGCATGCCTTAACCCCTTCATTACTGGCATACGTACAGTATATAAACATCTAGTGCTCACTTAAGCCTTATGCAGGCTTTCACATTTAAGTGACTGGGTGGCTGTAGAGCTGCCCGATCACTTGTATGCAGCTTCAGAGTATGCTTCGCCCACTCTGTGGTGCCAGCTATCCCAGGCTCTGCTGTCCCTTGTTCAGGCTCATGACAGGCACTGCGGGTGTCACTGGGTTCTCCAGAGGAAGATCAATGCACTTCCAGTGGCTCATCTCCCCGCCAACCACTGAGCCTAGAAGCTTGTCGGAGCAAGGAAAAGGGTAAATATTAGACCTTATTCCTCTACCCCTAGATTTAATGAGCAATTAACCCTTGCAGTGCCGAAGGGGGGAAGTTGTTTATGTGTAATTACCGGAGTTCAGCGTGATGCTGGCCATACGGCGTACAATGCAACAGTACACTCTCCTTAAGATTTACAAAAGCTATGTAAAAGTAGGACAAACATAAACAATCCATGCAATTAGTGTCAAATCTGGCAGATGCTTGAACTACATAGTTAATGGTAAATCTAAAGGAGGTTGTACAATCAAATTGTATAGCATATGGTCAGCCTTTAACACTGAACCACCAATGCTAAATGGGGCAGAAAAATGTGGCAGCCAAAGGGCAGCACCTCTGGTAGTTTGGACCCCGATCAGATGCCCAGCTAACCCAGGACTACAGATTTTCGTAGTATGAAAGAAAAAAATATATTTTTCCAATAGTAACATTAGCAACAAGTTCCTTTTTTTTACCAGCCAGGCCAGTAAAATGCCAACTAGGTGACAACCCCAAATAAAGTTGTCATCACATTTGCCAACCTATCATCTTCATTTTGCTCTTTTGTTAAGAAAAAATATTGCTACGGTTTGATTTTTTTTTTCTTTATTACATATAATTAGTAACAATACATTATAAACATTAAGTCATGACGCTTTTATATAATGAGAGTAAGAGACGGAGATGACAGATTTTGTTTGTTTGTCTAAAACCGTTATGTGTTGCCTGATGGCTCACACATAACATCCATGAAGGTATTTCTCAAAATATGTGAAGACGGCTCCATCTGCTGGCCAATTACTGGTAATGATGTAAGCTACAAATGTCACAACATATTTTATCATACTTAGAAGATGATGATAAAATATTGAATAGTTCACACATACTATATCTTACCATAAGGGAATCGGATATGTGAGAGAATCTCCATTTAGTTCATTCATATTTTCACTAAAAATGAATGTTTTTATATCATACTAGGTATAATTTACCTGTAATCACAATCCTCCCCATCCTATATCCCCCTGCAGCTCAACTTGTGGCCCGTCGGCATTTATTGTGTGGAACTTGGGCCTCCTGCAGATAGTTGCCTGTCTTTTCCTTTTCTATGATATTACATAGGCCAGCGAAAGAAAAATATTCTTTAGGTTGGCATCTGATAGGTAAATGGCCTGGCTTATTTCTTTCACACTATGTTACTTTTTTCTGTGCTGTCCATCTCTTTCCTCATTTTATATTTTATCTTTTTTTTCTCTGATCTTTAAGAGTGGATGTTGCTGGAAGAAATATTAAATGTGACACAAAAGTTTTTAAGGGGGCTATAGGAAGCACAGGTGACCAAAGGGAGGGGAAACATTATTTACTTTTTGGGTCTTTGTTACGGTGATTGATAAACCCTGTTTTTCACAGAATGTGAAAAGAAGTGCACACACGCTGACATGTTTTGCTATTAGTGTTGCAGGAAATCTGGGGTCTCAGGTGGGCTTTGCAGGGTTTCAGGTGGGCTATGTAGGATCTGTGGTGGGCTATGTGAGGTCTATAGTGGGCTCTGCAGGGTCTATGGTGGGCTCTGCAAGGGTTTTAGGTGGGCTGTGAAGGATCTCTAGTGGGCTCTGCAGGTTCTCAGGCTGCAAAGCCCACCATAGACCCCGCTCTGCTCACCTGAGATCCTGCAGAGCCCACCATAGACCCCGCAGAGTCTACCACAGATCCTGCACTGCCTACACAGGGTAGGCAGAGCCAGCTGTCACTCACGCAGCTGGGTGAATCTCGACGGTAATGTCGGGATCCCTCCCAGCTGCGGTGGACTCATATCACGATATACTGAGCTTTGGGTCACAGGAGGACGCTAGTATATGTCTTGTGACCTTTAAGAGAACTATGGGGAAAAACACTTACCACGTAGTTCTCTTTTAAGGGTCCCGGCCTGCTCCGCTGCCCGGCAACGCTTCGGGACCTGGCTTCCCCCGCCGCCTGCCCAGAGCTGTGGGGATCCGGACCTGCCCCCTCCTGTTGCTGCTTCTCCTCATCGCCTCCTCCTCCTCCTGCTGCTGCTCAATAAGGCAGCCAAGGCTGTCGAATTCTGTGCAGCCCGGCTCGCCTGACTGTTTTGGGGGCAGCATTTTTGCGGCCCCCCCTGGAAAGTGCCGTCCAAGGCAAACACGCCCCTGCCCACACCACCTGCCACCTACCCTAGCCCCTGCAGCACTTACATGTCTGGAGTCCCTTCCAGCTGGTGTAGCAGCCCATACACCATAGTCTGAAGTTCCCAGCCGTGCAGTATGGAATGCTCAAAAATGGCGAGCACTCATTGTTCAAAGTCGCATGACCATGGTCTGGGACCAGGCCCCAGAAATAATAGGTTCTTTCTATTGGTCAGTGTGGTCATGTGACCATACTGACCAATGAGCCCTCGCCATTTGTGAGAATCATGAGCATTCCATACTGCAGTGCTGGGAACTCCGGTGTATGGTGTACGGACCGCTATGGACTGGAAGTTTGGTGTATAGTCTATTACACCGGCTGGTAGGGACTTCAGGCATGTAAATGCAGTGGGGGCCTGGGGAGGTAGCATGGTGCTGTGGGCAAGTTTATTTTTTTACATTTTGTGAGAAAAGAATTAACCCTTTAAATGTTCATAGTCTCTAGTGAAAAGTTTACTTTAACATGTGTAATATATACAGTACATACTGTACTGAAAGGTGTCCCTCTTCCCCATGTCATTTGGAAACTATTCTATGGCTCCTGTTTGGTAAAGTAAGATAAGTTGTATACTGAGCTTAGGGTAACGGGAGGACGCTAGTTTGTGTCCTCCCGTTACCCTAAGGAGAACTATGGGGGAAAACACTGACCCCATAGTTCTCCTTTAAGAGAGCTTCCTAGGTGTTCAGCAGTTAATACAAAGTAGGGATCTATGAGTCTTAGATAGATATGAGCTTTAGGTGAAGGGCACTAAGGAGGGACCTACATGCTATATCTGGTGTGTTGTGAACTGGAGGAACAGCCATGTTGGCAGTCTTGTCAGACCTGCAGGCCTTGGAGAAGCAATGCTGTAAATATGCTGGCATTCTGGAGGGTGGCATTTTCTGAGGGATGAGTCCTTTTCTATCTTCGTGGTTAATTTCCATAATGAATTATTGGCCAGTGTGCATCATCAAAGGTTGTGAACAGGCCTAAAAACAAAAGAACATTCCCTGATCAGACCATCTGACCGGGATCGAAAGAACATTTCCTAATGACTGTGGGCAATTTTAGTAAATGGAGCCTACAAATAAATAACACCACCCCAGCAGGGTCACCAACAGCTATAAAAACCTTACATGAATTCTAACTCTTCCATGCTCCATCCAAAAAGCCAACATAACTGTTGGGCATGCAAACATCTTGGGTATAGATAAAGAGAAACAATGCTAGCTTCTGTTGAGAATGTATTTAGAGCTGGTAACTAACCTAGTACCATATCTCCCAACTGTCCCTCATATGGAAACTGTCCCTCTGCCACTCTTTCCTCCTCAGTAGTCCCTCTTTTTGTTCTGATGTACAGATATCTATGCAAAGGTTCTAGTTTGCTACCAAAAGTGTTATTCTGCACTAAAAGCTTCATCTTATCTGTTTTCCAAAATTCAATATAAAGGAAAAGTAATGGTACAGAAAAAACAATTCTGTGTTTATCCAATCATTTTTGGCATATCAATTATTAATTGTCTGCATAGCAGGGGGCATGGCAGGGGTGTGTCCATTGACTAAATACATGCTGGAAGGTGCCCCTCTTTCTCATCTTGGAATGTTGGAAGGTATGCCCTAGAGGCCAAAACTGTGCACACATAATGTGGGATTTGTCTAATTCGGAGTGATATATTTACTCTAAAAAGTGCTGCAGCACATCATGTCATATAACACATTATTCCAAATACTGAATGCCATGTTACACATGTATTGTGATATTCCTTTAATTATTCCTTATTATTTGCTTTATCTGTCTCTGATATTTGTCTCCACCCTGTCCGATAGTTCAGGTTTTCCTCTGTGTAGATAGCTCCACCCTTTTTCATTATGTTTCAGTATGCCTCTCGACCACATGTCCATTGCTGAGTGGATCACATCATGATCTTTTGACCTATGCCAGTTGTGGTGAACCTATGGCACGAGTGCCACAGAGGGAACGCAGAGGCCCATCTGGTGGCACGTGAGCGTAGGCAGGGGTGTGGAATTAGTATCGCCCAACGGCATGCACAGACAGTTCCAAGTGCCGGGCGGGTAGATATTTTTTCTACATTTAGCCCTTCTTCGGGCAAGCAGGGCTAACTGTAGAGCAGGGAAGCCACTGCTCATTTAGTATAAGTGATCTCGGAGATCACTTGTATGCAGGCCGCAGGTTCATCTGTCCCCACTCCATGGTTTGTTCCCCCCTCCAGCCGCCTCACTCTTCTGGGGAACCCTGGACCATGGCTAAGTGCTTCCACTCCATGTGAACACTGAGACGGGAGAGCTGTACTCACAGTATTCCCGTCTCAGCTGTCACAGGAGAGCCAGCATAGTGCTGTGCTACTAGCGTATTGGAAGTGAAAGGTTCAAAAAAGATAACCTGTCACCTTCAAAGGCTATCACACAGTGGCTTGTTATCCCCTGTGTGGCAATAAAGTTAAGTGAAAAAAATTCCAAAACATTATAAAATAAATTATTTTATTGGTATCTATCTACCAGTAGCTGCCTCATTTCCCACCCTCGGCTTATATTCGGGTCAATACTTTTTCCCAGTTTTTTTTGGTAAAATTAGGTACATCGGCTTATATAATCGGGATGGCTTATACTCGAGTATATACGGTACTCATACTTGCCCAAATGCTCCAATGTCTAGCCCGATACTTCCTGTATCAGGAAGCCGGGCAGCGCGTCATTACACGCTCTCTCGTCACTTGTGATGAGAGAGCATGGAGCCGACTTCCCGGCCAATCAGGAAGCCGAGCAGCGTGTAATGACGCGCTGCCCGGCTTCCTGATTGGTTGGGAAGCTGGCCTATCAGGAAGCCGGGTACCCGTGTAATGACGCAGCGCCCGGCATTCTGATTAGCCGTGAAGCTGGCTTCATGCTCCCTCGTAATCTCATTACGGCCAATCTCACTCCCGGCCAATCAGAAAGCAGAGCGTCACGTCATTACACGGCGCCCGGCTTCCTGATTGGCCGGCCAGACGGCTCCGGCTGGGTACCGGAGGAAGGCCGCGTTCTGGCTGAAGAGGCCCGGGGGTGACACGCTGGACATACCAAGGTAAGAGGGGACAGACTTTCTTGTTAATCAGGAAGCCGTGTGGTGAGTCTTTACACGCTGCCCGGCTTCCCTGCTAATCAGGAAGCCATGTGGCGAGTCATTACACCCCACCTGGCTTCCTGAATGGGACTTCCGTTACTCGGTAATTGGTATCGGCGAGTACCGGAAAAAAATTATCGGTACTCGTACTCGGTACCAAAATACCGGTATCGGTGCATCCCTAATATATGTGTTTTCCTATTCTGCCTAAGGCAGTGATGCTGAATGTTTTTTAAACCACAGTGCCCAAACTAAAACCCACTACCAAACCTATTTTCAGTGTTGGCACTTTAAGATAAATAAATTGATTTTGCCTTGAAGTTTGGGCACTCGGGTTCATCACTGACCTATGCTATGTTAACTGTTGTAAAAATCTGCATAGTTTGGATTCAAAGTCTCAGTTAACTTCGAGGTGTCATATGGATTGAGTCAACTGTCTGCTAACTCGCTGAGATTGGGGTTACTGCCATCTCACTAAAAGTGTAAGTTACAGAGACCACACCTTCAATGCTACGACTGGGGAGGCAGAATACTGAATACAAGTTAATACTATTTAATACCATATCTATTCTAACAGGAATTATACATGCTGTCATATACAAAAATATCAATATCTAGTCGGATAGCTTTGCACTTTGCTATCTTCAAATATACGTCATATTTAAAATGTATTTCCACTTTTGCAGGCAAGTTAGGATAACACCTACTTTATGTTTGTTGCATGTTCCCAGTCATATAGCATATCTTTAAAAAACAAAAGTAAAAATTGCAGCTTACCTTTTCTAGATGTCCTTTGCGTTAACTCCAGGACTGAAAAATCCTGCTTAGTTCTCATTGTGTTGAGGGGGTTGGAGGGAGTTTTGTTTCAAATAATGAACCCTGTTTTTGCTGTGCAGGGAGAGTTAATTATCACTTGTAAATCAGATGAGCAGGGCTGTCTGTCCTAACAAAGGGTTAAAGCCCTGACGACATTGAGGGGAATTTATCAGAACTCTAGCAGACAAAATGTGGAGCAGATTAGCAGTGCAACCAATCAGTTTCTCTGTTTCATTTTCAAATCTTACCTGAGCAAACTGAAGAAAGATGCTGATTGGCTGCTATGGGCAACTGCCTTAGATTCTGTCTGCTCCAGTTTTGATAAATTCCCCCCGTTGTATGTTAATGAGGGGAAGTTCAGCCTGTCCTGTCTAAATTGGGAGAGAAGCTTGCAAAGGCCTTCTAAATAGTGATATCTTATTAGATTACCCGTACTAGGCTGCTTTAGCAGATTTGCACATGGCTGTTTTACCAAAGTAGGGTTTGCCCCGTATAACAGGTCTTCTTTACACCCTTTAAGTGCCTTCGCTCTACGTGCTATTTTGCCCAACCTATAGCACCATGTATAACAGCCTGCGAATGTCGATGCAAGACTACAGATGTTTTATTCTCATCCTCTTGTCTCCCACAACACATATTGTTTGAATTCTGTCAAAACTGCTAATAAAAACTGATTCAACACTAAATAGTGATATCTAAAAGGTAAGAGATATTTTGAAAAAAATATTTGTAGGTATGCTGTGTAAATAAGAACTCGTAACAAGCATATAGTGGGGATTTGCTCAATTTTGTCAGCAACATTCAAAATTCACTTCAATGTATAATGTAATAATATGATACCAGAACGTTATTATAGATTATTGGTTTTCCTTTTCTATCTCCACTGCTTCTGACCCCTATCCTCATCCCCTACTCTCACCACCTTTCCCCTACACCCCCTACTTAACTCGCCACTGCACCAATGCCCGCCTCTGCGCTCGTTTCCAGTGCCCCGACACATGCCCCAATGCTCACCACCACATTTTAAAAATAAAATAATATGGGGCTATGATAATTGTCAAGAAGACTTTGCATAACCTACAAATGCATTATGCATCACAGTCTGCCATAGCTGACCCTCCACTAAAAAAGTGCAATTCTGAAGACTAAAACATGAAGGTAATACCCATATCTTTAACCACTTCAAGACCAGGTGTTTAGACCCCCTTCCCGGCCAGGCTATTTTTCAGTGTTCAGTGCTGCGGTACTTTGACTGACATTTATTCTGTCATGTAACGCTGTACTGAAATTAATGTTATACCATTTTTTGGGGACAGATAGAGCTTTATTTTGGTGGTATTTAAACACCACTGGGGTTTTATTTTTTACTATAATTAGGAAAAATTACAGAAAATTTTGAAAAAAATTATGTTAGGAAACATTTATTATTACCCAGTTTTTTGGTAAAATATAAAAGGTCGGGTCACGTCGGGTAAATAGACACCAAACATGTCAAGCTTTAAAATTCCGCACACCTGCGAAATCGCAGAAAACTACCATACCCGAAATTGGCCATAGGCGACACTTTAAAAGCTTTTACCGCTCATCAGTTTAGTGTTATCAGTGATTGATGGCCCTAGAATTAGTGTTCTTACTCCGACGTTCGCGGCGATATGTAACATGTGCGGCGTAAGGGGCGCAATCGTCTTTTTTGCACGTATGCGCCCCCGACGCATGTTTGCATGCGTGTATGTATGGGTGGGGACTTTAAAAAAAGATTTTGTTTTTTTTATTCATTTTTTTATGTGTAACTTTTAAAAAAAATTTTGGGGGGGACTTCATTTTTTTTTCATGACCCCATACACGCGATCCGCCGGCTCTACAGCCGGTGAATCGCTTGTATGGTAACAGGCATCGCTGCCTGTTTTTAAATAATGGCCATTTCCCGATCGCTCGCGCGCGCCGAGCGGTCCGCGCAAGGGGTCGTGTCTGAGCGGACGTCTAAAGAGGCCCGCTCAGATCTAGAGAGCTCCCGGCTGGCCGTTTTTTTACTATGGCCGGCCCGGAGGTAGTTAAAATGACAACAAAGGCACCTTTAGAAATGTTTAGTAAAGGCAATCTACAAATACATTCTTATAGATAATTGCAGGCTTTGTAGTCTTTGCATACCTTATTCTTCTTTTTCTCCACATTCTTATCACAGTGGCCATTTTTACTAAGGGCAGATTAGTCCATCTTCCTTTACTTCCTGGAACTCTGGCACATGTGACTAGAGCATGTGACCATGCCCATCATCTCAGGGGGGAAAAAATGCCTTTCTCTGAGATCTCATGAGATTTTGCAGCTTACAGATGGGATTTCTCAACAACTGTGATGTAACCTTTCCAGGATGCATCGCTTAGGCGTGAGCTACATCACTAATGCCCAAAAGGACCAGGAAATGGCAAAACAGTAATTGTAAAAGAAAATAATGTTTATTGAGCTAATGAATGTAAGATGATTCCATATCAGCATGCAGAGCTGAATACAGATGTGATTTTTGGTGAAAGGGGATAAAGGTTCCGGCACCCCGACATGGCCGAATCTAGTTTTTATGGCATTTGAGGACGTTACATTGAACTTGAGAGGCTGTTAACCTCTAGAGGGTTTACTATGAATGTTTTTATTAGGGCTGGTAATGATAAAAATTTTCCTCTTCGATTAATCAATTTTTTTATCGATTAATCGATTCAGGTAACAAAGGGAAGGGGGAGGAGTCCGGTGACGTCACGTGCATCGACGTCAACGGAATCCTCCCTCCTTCCCTTCGTTACCCATAACGGACAACTACATCACCCGACTCCTCCCCCCTTCCCTTCGTTAGCCGACAGAGCCACTCGGGTAGGGAGGGAGGAGTCCGGTGACGTCGATGTCCGTGACGTCACCGGATCTCCGACGGAAGACCCGGAAGCCGGCGGAGAGGTGAGTACTTTGATCGATCAAAATAATTTTGATCGATCAAAGAAATTAACGATTAATCGACGGATTAATCGTTAATTTCCGCACCCCTAGTTTTTATACTGTTTTACGCTTCTTAAGGAGAGGACCGAATTCAATATATACATGCAGTGAAAAAATATTTTTCCATAGGAAATTGGATCATAACCAAAGTGATTGATTAACATTATTTAGTGAAACAGTCTTATTATTATATCCAACATGTGCAAAAAAGTGCTTGATAATCTTTTCCCACACCCTGTTTGTGTCCACATCAGCAGCCCGCGGTTCGGGGTGCGCACTCACTGCACTATTATTGTATATTAACAAGAAGCTGATCAGTAGACCACGAAGTCCTAGCATCTGTCTTATAGATTTTCCTAGCGGTGTTCCATAAGTCGATGGATTGCCAGAATTACAAGAAAGAAACTCCTCATTGAATAGTATATAAAACCATTGATTAAAAAATATGTAGAACTCACATTTAAAATCGAAGTAACCGGCCTGTCAGACTCAGCATCCAAATAGCCTGCACTTCCGTATTGCGTGTGGTATCGTGTAGGATAGGCCCGCCCCGACGCGTTTCATCATACGTGCCGTCTTCAGGGGGATTGCATGTATATATTGAATTAAGAATTCAGGGATTTATAGTTTTGTACATATATATCTATATTCTTATATGTTATTTATATTGCACGATAGCACCTTTGCACATGTTGCACTTTTATGATCAGTACTGATATACACTGAGTGGCCAGATTATTATGACCACCCCATCAGTACTTCGTTGGGCCACGAGATAACTCCACGAGATGACTTCGTTGGGCCGCCTCGTGACTCCATGAGATGTTGAACGGTGATGCGAGGAATCTGACACTGCACTGTTCCCCTTCTGTTGTCTTGTACCAGGCTTGCCACTCTCCGTTCTGCCCTAACATTGGCTAGTCTCTGATGGCCACAATTCGCACGTTCAGACCCAGATTTCCGGCTGACAGTCCGGTCTTTAAACACTTTAACAACAGCTGCTCTTGAACATTTAACGAATTCTGCTGTTTTGTTGATACTCGCTCCATGGCTCCGAGCGCCAACAATCATCCCACGTTCAAAGGCTGTTAAATCGCGTTGTTTACCCATATCTTCAGAAAAAAATCACTTCTACTGTCGTGGTAAACAACCTGCTTCCCTATTTATAATGGTCTGGCCCTCTAGCAACTTCAGCGCGAAATTATAGCTAATTATAGCTAATTTGCCTGCTATTAGCACAACTTTAATTAAGATAGGTTATTTATTTATGCACAGTAATTGGTATTGCCCCCTAATTACCTTAGATTAGGCTCATTTAACCAGCTACAGATTCCTAACGCTGCACATTAATTATTAGTTAAATCACTAGTTAAACAACTTGTGTGGACATTGGTAGTATACCAATACGGTTGTCCTCAACTTGATTCTACTAAATGATTACGATAATCCTCACTCTCCTGATGTATTAAAGGACCATATGATGTATTTTCTGTTACACTTTATAACCCCCTATATCTGAAATACTGTCTGTAATGCATGGTCCCGTTGTTACATTCATTGATTTATGTTTTTATATCTGCTATTGTAAAAATCTAATAAAAACGTTGAAATAGAAAGAGGATAAAGGTTAAATTAGATTATTCAATTAAACTTTTAAAGCCATTATATATATTACATAATTTGTATTATTTTTTTGATATATTACAAAAGTGGAGTTTTCCTTCAAGTGAACTGGAATAACAGCTTGATCTTTGATGTAGAAAGAAAAATTAAATTTGAGAATTTACCTTTTATCAAGTGTCTTCTGACCTGACATTCCACACAAGTGCTGCCAACTATTGCACATGGGTAGAGCTTCTCCAGGTTCTGCCTTCAGTGAATTGTGCCTAAGAGAGCAGTGCATGGAGCACATCATTGCTGTAAGGTCAAAGAGAGGTAATGCTGTACCACACGTCTCTCCCCTGTGCAGCGTTGTGTTACCTAGCAACTCATCGGCGCTCGCCATGTACAGTACCATGCAATTCAAACCAGCGTGGACATGAGCATTGAGTGTATCGGACCAAAGAATTACAAAAATTACTGATCCATCAAATTCTCATTAGAGAAATACTCAAAGCTCTTAGGGACCATTGCCTGCTATATTCCACTTTAATATCTGCCAATTGAATTTATGATATCATTATTATTATTCCGTGCAAACATATTTGCACATATTTAGACTTCCCGGTTCTCAGTGAAATGCTTTCTGGTTTTAAAAAAATAACAGTTTGATTCCCTATTTCTTCTGGTTATTATGACTAGATTTGCTATTTGGCTGAATCATAAATAAAGGCTGTCTCATTTCAAATTTCATTAAACAGAAGCAGACAAAACAGTGTCATTTGGCAGGAAAAATAAGTGTTTAATTTAGACTCTGCAGTACTAGTAAATCACCAGAATGATACTGAGCATGTGTGTGTTATATTACAACTTGGAGGTCAAAATGGATTTCATTGGGATTGGGTTCTATGCTACTGACTTAAAGTAGTAATAAACTCTCAACCTTTTTTCAATTATATATCCAGATCAAACAAATATAAATGTCCCTCACTGCTCCAGACTGTCTGATCCAGTTTGATAAATTCCCCCCTATGTGTTTTCAAACAGCTGCCCCAACTCTCACAGCTCCTCTTCCCTGAACCTTCTGTGTAGTCACAAGGGACAGAGCCGTCTCCAGCAACTGTCCATCTGCTAGCTTGGAGTAGAAAGAAAGGAAGCAAGGAGCTGGGGAATAACAATTTCTGTTTCTAGGTGATAAGAGTCTGCACAACATTCTTCCACTGATCATAATGGTTTATGAGCTGCCAATCAAAACGTGCATCTTCATGTACGCGCATTAAAATGTGCATACAAATGTGTACAACGCGCATAAACACGCAAATAACCGCATGCTGCTAACACGGAAACATACAGGCAAAAACGGTGCCGCCTAGGTGTGAACCAGGGCTTACAATGGATGCTACGTCTTGATGTTTAAAAGTTTTAGTTACCTGCAGAATCAGCTGGTCCCCTGAGCACTGGTCCTGACTTTCTGTTTTAGAGCGACTCCTTTCTCAAGCAGAGTGCTATGCAGTCACCCTTGTGTGTGCTAGTAAGCTGTGTGTGTCTCCACAAACACACAGATACAGCAAATCAAGCTATTCCCCTCCCCCTGGGTCACCTCTCTTCGCTCCTCCTTTCTCCAAGCTAGTAGATGAACAGCTGCTGTAGTTGTCACTGTCCTTTGTGATCTTGGACTGGACAGGGAGCTCAGGGAAGCTGAGTTGAGAGACCTCAAAGCAGCTTTTCAGAAACATGATGATTGTTAAGTGTTTGGGCACAAATGTAAAGCAATGCTTTGCTGTGCAGTGTATATTTGTTTGACCCGGATATATTATTCAAAAAAAGTTTAAGAGTTTACTACTACTTTAAATGATTTTGCTGATAGCTTGGCCAGTCCTACTTTAATCTGGCATTTTGAAAAATAAATGAATAGCAACTTTGGTTGCAGTAAGTTGTTTGAAACAGTCCTCCCTTAAGTCACTAAAATATGTATGTAAATGGATCTTTTGCAAATGACCAAATTGTTACCATTATATATGTCAGAAAACATGGGGAGAAAGGAATAAAGCAAAGTTTCATTCAAAGAGACTCTGTCATGGGGAGAAGGGGGGCCAGGCTTCCAAACCTTCCTATAATGGCCAAATGCTGGGCTGTTTTGACAGGTAAAGCTCCAGTACTTCCAGGTAGTCTCAGACTCAGAGCTTGCCGCTAAGCCCTCTTACACATTCCTACTGACCCATCACCATAATGGACAGCCTCACTGGCCAATAGGAATGCGTAGGAGATAGAAAGGGGAAGGCAAGCTTTAACACTATCAAGACGGTTTGAAGCTTTGCCTATCAAAATGGCCTGAGAGTCACCCAAGACAAGTGGGTTTGGGAGGCTGATGGAGGTATGTGCACCTTGGGGTGCCAACACTGCATACCTGCAGCAGTTTGCCCCCACTTTCCCCCAGTGACAAGATCTGTTTAAAGGGTAGGTATAGTCAAAATCTTTTTTGTAGTTTTGAGTAAAGTAAGGAAGGGGTAACACTCCTGCCAGGTTATTTATTTTTTTGCTGTCTGTTAATGTGGGGACATTTCCTTTCACTTTCTGTCCCATAAATGCAACAGAAAGTTAGAGCAAATCCCCCCCCCCCCAATGGAAGATTTCCCCTTACCTCTTGTTGTGGGGACAACTTTAACATTTTAAATTTCCCCACACTCCAGCATTGCAAAAAAACACCAGATCAAAAAATAGGCTCATACTCGGAGGACCCTCCCAGACCCCTAGACCAAAACGAGCACTTAACCCTTACAGTGCAGGGGTAGTCCCACTGCAAGGGTTAATTTTTTTAAATGAACTGAGTTTTTCTTTAAGCTCTTTAGCAGAAAGTTGTACCTACTGTAAACTTTCTTTCTTATTTTTCCCCGCACATAGCAATCTTGGGATGTTTTTGCACTTTACAAACACTAAACTAAAGTACCTGCAGGAACAGACTCCATCCTGGGAAGTTCTCTCCAGAGACTCTGAACGTCCAATCACAAATCAATATCAGTAGGACTGGAACTATAGAAAGATACAGCCCGTTCCCTGAAGACTTGGAAAATCCCATAATGACTTGTTTCGTTTTGGAATTAAAGCTAATCACCTGGCACCTCGGGCATACAGTTAGCTGACTCTGCGGCCTGGAAGTTTACACTAATTGAAGATAACAGTGCAAGACGACGCTCAGTGAAAAAATCGTTACATGACAAGCTTTTGGTGTCAAAAAAGCAACGATTATGTTAGTTCCCGGCAGCATTCTGTATTTTTCAAGTGCTAATGATTATTTGATGAATGATGTGTTCATTTTTAGAAAAAAAAAACACCATGACAGCCTGACAGGCGGGCACTGATCCCTATGGGGCTTATTTTAACTCATTTAACTCCAGGCAACAAGACAATCCTTGCTGTCCAGGGAAACATTGCAACTCAATAGAAAATACAAAGTTCACTCAATTAGTCGGTAACCCATTAGGTGCCAGAGCCAAAACGCACGTTATGGGCTTGAAGGTTCATTAAAGGGGAACTTAAGTCTACCAGTTGGGGATTGGCATTTGCCGTGATGTCCAAGTATGCACTTACCTTATAGTATTCCCTACCCTAGCGATAACAGGTCAATGCTCACAGTCGTCGCTCTGTCCTCCACCATATTGATTATCTTCAGCCACTGATGATGCAACGGTCTGCTGCACAATTTGTCTGCCGCATTCTTTCCAGCCAGACTGTCCCAGGCTGCTAAGAGCCAGACAGGGAGATGTGTAAGGGCCATGCACATCTCCTTGCCTAGCTCTTAGCAACCTGGGGCACTCTGGCCAGTGTCCAGCTTAGCTCCTGGCAACTAGTGATGTTCAATAAGTAAGTTTACAAACTTCTCAATAGATATGGTTATTAGGAGTGGGATAAAACTATTGTAAATCCAATATAGAAATACATTTTGTCATTTTTGACCATAGATACCCTTTACCAGAACACCTTGCATCCTGTGAAAAAATCTTTTTTGTGAATGGACGAGAGGCGGGGAGTGGGCAGCTACATGACACAATCTCTGCTGTATGAAAGCCGTAACTCTCATTCATAGAGCTGGAAGAAGAGCGCTGTGAGTAAGACCTGGCATCAATGAAGATAAGATTTGCTGATCATTAGAGGCAACTTATATAATTTTAAGTTAAATGGTCCAAAAAAAACAATACTTAACCAAACAATCCATAAAGATTTTATTTAAAATATGTTTGGCCAACTCTACAATGTGCCCTACAATAAGCTAACACTTTATTATATCTAATTAATGCTTCACACAATCTCATTTATTTTAGGAAAATACATTCAATCACACAGGTCCTGCAGCAGCTTCTCCCAGACACCACTAGAGGGAGCTAAAGGGAAGAAAAGGGACCCACTACTCATTTATCCTAGCCTGTTTCTTGTCTTCTCTGCAGCTCCCTCTAGTGGTGACTGGGAGCAGCTGCAGAAAGAGATGATGGAAACTTAAAGGAGAACTATGAGGTGAGTGTTAAATTTCACTCAACCTCATACTTCGAGCCGAGGTGTGACAATGAAACTGGCACATGTCGGCTCAATAGATCAGGAAGTGAGCGAACACATACCGTCACTCGCTCACTTCTCGATCATCTTCCTGCAGAGAGCAGTGACTGTCACTCACGGCTCACTGCAGGGATTCCCCCCCTTCCCGCTCCGATCCTCCAGCGCTGACTGGCGGAACGGACGCGTACAGCTCGCTCTGCCTCCAGATAGGCAGAGCCAGCTGTCAATCACGTAGCTGTGTGGATCTCGACAGTAATGTCAGGATCTGTCACGGCTGCAGCGGCCTCAGTATACCTCGAGCTGTAGCTCGCGATATACTGAGCTTTGGATCACGGGAGGAGGTTAGTATACACTGAGTGGCCAGATTATTATGACCACACCATCAGTACTTCGTTGGGCCACGAGATGATTTCGTTGGGCCGCCTCGTGACTCCACGAGATGTTGAAAGGTGATGCGAGGAATCTGACACTGCACTGTTGCCCTTCTGTTGTCTTGTACCGGTCTTGCCACTCTCCGTTCTGCCCTAACATTGGCTAGTCTCTGACGGCCACAATTCGCACTTTCAGACCCAGATTTTCGGCTGACAGTCCAGTCTTTAAACCCTTTAACAACAGCTGCTCTTGAACATTTAACCAATTCTGCTGTTTTGCTGATACTCGCTCCATGGCTCCGAGCGCCAACAAGCATCCCACGTTCAAAGGCTGTTAAATCGCGTTGTTAACCCAAATCACTTCTACTGTCGTGGTAAACTACCTGCTTCCCTATTTATAATGGTCTGGCCCTCTAGCAACTTCAGCGCGAAATTATAGCTAATTTGCCTACAAAGTGAGGTGGTCATAATAATCTGGCCACTCAGTGTATGTCCTCCCGTGACCCTTAGGAGAACTATGGTGAAAAACACTTAACCCATAGTTCTCCTTTAAAGGGTTATTAAACCCTCACGTTTTTTGCATATATCTACTGTTAGCAAGCAGTAGATATGCAAAAACTTTTTTAAGGGGGGTAATAGCCTTTAATGTCACTTTAATACAGTAAACTCTCAGTTATCCGGTATTCAACTAACCAGAACTCTCATCTAACCAGAAAAAAAATCCCCTGTGTAATCACTGTTTTGGTGATCTGCGGCATGCATTATCCTAGGAAATTATCATGTGTCTATTTGTTTTAAGTGTATCTATTTGTCTTAATTTGCTTTTGATTACTGCATTTAAATATTAATATGAAGTCAATACAGAGTTTATGTTATGATATTGTATAGTATGGGGTATGGCATTAGTTGCACCTATTTTTAATAGTAACTCTCAAGCAACCAGAAACTACATTTATCCGGAATCTACCAATCCCCGTGAATGCCAGATAATGGGGAGTTTACTATACAAAATAAGGGGTTGAAAGTGCACATGCTATTTAAGTACTTGTGTTAGATTTAAGATATAACTTATTGAATTGTGAATAATCTGTACCCTCTCGGGATAAGGTACCATCCTGCCATCTTACCTTGGTTGGGTAACATCGCTATAGCAACCAACACAAATTCTTGAATGCTCCAGCATCTGCCACAAACCAAATCTGTATTATTGTACATTCAGGCCTATATTGTAAACAGAAGAGATTGTGACAGGCATGTGGAAAAGTCGGTAACCCATAGCAACCAACCAGACTTCTGGTTACTGGAGTTAGGTAACATGTGGTTTTGGTTGCTGTGGGTTACTGCACTTTACAGATAATCATTGTTATGCACGACCTTATTGCTTCTCTTTGTTGGGTGTCGGAAGTCGGTAAGAAAAGATTATACCATCATTCCACATTTTAAATGACCCATTCTTGGAATGGGCACAAATGTGCCAATAATGTGAAGTGGGCCCCAATGCATTTGGGAGATCACTCTCATGGGATTGCGGCGGTCAAAATATAATTGGTGAGGTAGATAATGTTTAGTGTTTAAATTAGCTATTAATAAAAAAAATTAAAAAAAATATATATTGGTCCTGTCATGAAGACGATCGTCCGTCGGGTCCTTGAAAGGGCTGAAGCCGCCGGGGGTGAAGAATGGCTGCGGCGTTGCCTGGAAGAGGCTGAAGATTTCCAGCATCCGGCTGCAGTTGTGCCCACCGAACACCCCCAAGACATGGAGGAAGATCGGAGTAGCCCCCCGCATACCCCCCTTCGCAGAAGCCGCCCGGTGGAAAGAAGAGGGACGTCACCAGCTCCGGATTTGGCCCCAATATCGCTGCTCGCAATCTCCCGGGACGAAGACGCCAGTCAGAATGAGAGAAGAGGGCGACGTCAGAGGAAGAGGCGGAGCGGGTAAGCACATGCGCAGAAGCAAGCGGCCATTTTCCCCTTCACCTGCGGGACCGTCGGGAGAGCAGCAGAGGGGCGGAGCTTCGTCCCCTAGACAACGAGCAACCAATAGGCGGCGGGCTCCGGGTGGCCAACCACAGCACCCGGCGGCGGCAGAGGTCATCCCCCAAGACATGGATGAAGATCGGAGTAGCCCCCCGCATACCCCCCTTCGCAGAAGCCGCCCGGTGGAAAGAAGAGGGACGTCACCAGCTCCGGATTTGGCCCCAATATCGCTGCTCGCAACCTCCCGGGACGAAGACGCCAGTCAGAATGAGAGAAGAGGGAGCGACGTCAGAGGAAGAGGCGGAGCGGGTAAGCGCATGCGCAGAAGCAAGCGGCCATTTTCCCCTTCACCTGCGGGACCGTCGGGAGAGCAGCAGAGGGGCGGAGCTTCGTCCCCTAGACAACGAGCAACCAATAGGCGGCGGGCTCCGGGTGGCCAACCACAGCACCCGGCGGGGGCAGAGGTCAACAGAGGTCGGAGTGCACTTCCGGAACGGCGCCAGGCAAGAGCGATGGCACCTGCGGCACCATCCCCTATTGAAGGCAGAAGATCGGAGGAAGGGAGAGGAGGATGCAGTCGTTCAGCTACAACGGTTACAGCATCGGACACAGCGGTGAGCTTTCCAGCACTGCTCATGAATGCAGGTTCCAGTTTTTCTCAAGTCTCTACACTGCAGCCAGAAGTCCCGCAGAATATCCCAGTGATCGGGGTAGGTGCGCATCAGTCAACACCGGTTGTCAATTCTGGGGGTGAGTTTTTTCAGCATACTGCTTTAGTTAATTTGATTGATTCTCTCTCCAGAATTGCTGATAGATTTTCTGTTCCTGCGCCAGCTGCAGTGGAATGGACGCAGTCAGACAGTGTTGTTCCAAATGTTGAAACCCCTGTTATACCTGTTACACCTACAAATGTGTTACATAATACTAACGTTCCTGAAATTTCATTTAAAGCACCATTGCCTTGCGAAATTTCTCCTATTGTGATGCATTTGTCGTCCTCTTTAGTAGAAAAAATTTTAAAAGGTGAATTTATTGATATGTTGTCATTGCTGCCGTCAGCAAAAGATTTTCTCAGGTCTGATAGGGAAAAATTGGATGAGGACAGACGCAGACCGGTGGCTCGCACATTTACTAACTGGTTACAAGCGTTTTGTATTTATTCTAGCATTTTAAGTGACGAGTTTCCGGAAAAAGGTAAGGGATTATTTCAGCATGTAGAGACCATTTTAGAAGCGTACCGTAATTTTGGAGGACTGGGATGGTTTTATTATGACGAATCTTTTCGTCAGAAAATGGCGGTTTTTCCTTCCTTGCAGTGGGGGATGAAGGACGTTGGCTTGTGGCTTAATCTGATTACTCCGCAGAAGCCACCAGTTAGACAGCAAGCGCCTTCAGCTTCCACATCAAGTTTGCGTAAAGGAGTTTGTTTTTCCTTTAATGAATCGCATTGTAAATGGGCTGCGTCTTGCAAGTACAAGCACGAATGTTCCTTTTGTGCAGGTACACACCCAATGTCCAGATGTTTTAAGATACAGAACAACCCTTCAGTTACCCAAAAGGATATTTTTCCTAAAAGCCTGCACGCCAGTGAGGCTGGAAAAAATGCAACCGTGGTTAACGCTGTACCCCGATCAGGGGATAGCTAAGCTTTTAACGGAAGGTTTTTTGTTTGGTTTTAACATCCCTATTTTTAGAGGTGCAGGGGTTTCGATAGTTAATAATTTAAAATCTGTTCAACTGCACCCGGGTATTGTTCGTGAAAAAATCTTTAAAGAAATTACAGCAGGCAGAGTAGCTGGCCCCTTTTCTTTTCCTCCATTTGAAAATTTTCATATTTCCCTGTTAGGTTTAGTACCTAAATCCCCCGATGGGTATATAGTTCCAATCCTGATGGTAAGACCAAGGGAGTGGCGATAGGATTCCATTCCTCGTTGACGTGTGAGATACTTGCTGAAAGGGTCGACCCAGATGGGAGGTATGCTTTTGTGCAATGTTCCATTCAGATTCCAGATGGAGATTCCCTGAACGATGAAATAGATCCATCCTGCGCAAAGGTTTCTTATGCGTCTTTTGATTTGGCAGTAGCCAAAATAAGACAATTTGGCAAAGGGGCGCTTTTAGCGAAGGCTGACATAAAATCGGCATTTCGCCTTTTACCTATTCATCCGAGTGCTTTTAATTCGTTAGGTTTTTATTTTGAGCAGGCGTTCTTTTTTGACAAGTGCCTTCCAATGGGCTGTTCCCTTTCGTGTTTTTATTTTGAATCATTTTCTACTTTTTTAGAATGGGTTTTAATTTTTGAATCCGGTTATGACAGCATTATGCATTATTTAGATGATTTTCTTTTTATAGGTCCGGCTAATTCTCCCAGGTGTTTATATTTATTTAAGCTTTTTTGTCTCATCATGGCGCATGTGGGTATTCCTTTAGCAGAAGAAAAGTCCGTTTTGCCCACGACGTCACTTAGCTTTTTGGGCATTCAAATTGACACAGTGTCTTGTGAATTTTCGTTACCAGCAGATAAAATCGGAAAAGCTAAGATGCTAATTTTTAAATTTTTGAGAAAAGAAAAGGTATTGTTACGCGAATTGCAATCATTATTAGGCCTTTTGGCTTTTGCATCTCGGGTAATTCCAGTGGGACGGGTTTTTTCCAGACGTTTGTCTTTGGCTATGTCTGGGTACAAATCCCC